>NC_073745.1:320277751-320460267 GCF_029784135.1 Toxorhynchites rutilus septentrionalis | reverse complement strand
CTCCAGCCGGTGTTTCATGATGACAATAACGTGATTGTTACCTTGCGATTCGAGCATTTATTATTTGAAGAATTTCAATAAACCATTATGTTTATTAAAAATGTTTTCCAGCTCGCCGGCAATTTGCATGGCTTCAGCCTTATCAAAATGTACTATTTCAGAGTACTATGTAGCGTTGACAATGAATTCAAATTTGACGATTCTTTTGACGAATACTGTCTAAGATGATTGAAAATGGGAAGTTTATGCTTAACATGTTTGCCGCGCAATCATATTCTTACCAGCAGTAGATGGCAGAGACTATTGTGCTGAACGCAAACAAATGTTTATGCAGTTCCAAACTAACAGTCCTTCTCGCTCTAATTTTTATAGCAGAATGGCACACTTTGACTAACAACTGTTAATTGATTGAGAAATATCACGAAATTTTTCAGTCATAGTGAACCAACTCCTCAAAAATGCTTCATTTGGTTCAGTCAGAGTGGACCTTGCACGTATAGGCAATCAAATAACTGCCTTTTCTGGCATGATACTTGCTGTTTTTTACAACAATCATACGTTAAAGTATTACCAGAGAGCAGCTAACATTTCTGAGAACAATATTGAACGAAAAAATTAAATGCTTTAAAAATTGCAGAGCATTAAACTTTTTGTGGATCTGTCTCGTTCAGTTGCACGATAATGATCTCGCTATCGCTGTTACAGCATCCAAGATTCACGGAGAAATCTTTTACTATTACGGTCATTATTGTTGAAGGCAATATTCGTTGTGCCGGTCGCTACCCAAGTCAGTCGCATCAAGTTTATCCTCGAGTTCGGATGTAATTGGAATAGTCCACAAAATAAAACGGTCGGAAATATAAGTTGATTCAGTTAATAAGATTTACGGTTTTCTATAATTTGTCCGAGTCCGCGCATAGGGCGCAACCACATGTTGAGCAGAACTACAAAACAGTCTTTCAAACTTTTGAATCTATTATCCAAATGCGTATTTGAATTATCTTTACAATTATTACGGCAGCAGTCATACATTTTCGGGACACCTGTTGATATTATTAGTGTCAGAATATCGTTTCGTCATTCCTGATACTTTTAGGGGCAATGATTAATCTATCCAACAAAGTTGTAAATGATGTGACTCTCATGTGGCTTTTATGCTGACAACATTACACTTGCTTGCAACACAATTTGAAAAATAAAAATAACACCTAAACTGACACCCTAATGTTTACACACCCGCCGTTAAATTTCCATCACAACATAAATCATCCCTGCAATTCAATTCAACCTTTCCCGCCGATGTAATACACACGCCTGGAACATGAGAGGACACCCGCGTTGTAATCCACGAGCACGTGTTATCCCTGTCCACGCAAGTGAAGCTCAAGATTTACTTTCTCTTCCCCTCGTTCGCCACCAGTCAACTCAACAGGTTTTCCTCCGATGGGACGGATGTCGTCATCTTCGTCGTGTTTGCACAGCCCCAGTGTTCATTTCGAACACCGAGCGAATGAATTTCGAACATGCCGAAACGCTGAGACCGAAGATTCGCTGCCCCGGAATGAACCCGTTTTGTGTACATTCTGATGAACTCCGGTACGGTACCCGTTCAGGACCGACACAGCATGGCGTGTGGAAAATGGTTGGAATGGTTGGTTGGAAAATGGCTTTCTTTCGATTCTGGCCGGTTTCTAGACACCGCTGTACGCGAGAGCCTCAACTCGCTTACTATCAGTTCACAACGGCTCGTCAACAGTAAAAGAGCGCGCGGAACGTCATCATCCAATCGCGGGTAGAATATTCTGATTTTGAATAGTGTTTTGTGAAGCATCTGGGTGGGATTGAGCCTAGCTGCTCCTGCTCGGGTTGTATCCAACGGGCCAGCTTCAACCAGCTTCGTTGTAAACCTTGCGCTAGAAACCAACGGGTTGTGGAGAAACATTCCTCTCCGACCATCGAATCGATATTGGGATGTGGCGGTTTTGTGGTAATTTCCACACAAAAGGACCCATCGTGATTCCTGTTTTGTTTTGACACTTAAGTGGAGTTGATTCGTCCTCTAGTGCGCTCTAGTGACGATAATCTGTGAAGGATGGTGGTATTGTAATGAGCAAACAGGAATGTATAAATAAGCAGTCGAAAAGATGGAAATCTGTACTCGTGGCTTGAATAAATAGTGAATTAGTTGTCGATTTGGGTGGGGGCCGACCTAAGCTGGGAATTGTTGTTCGGTCAATCCAACGAGTGCCAGAGTTTCGCCAGAGTTGGGTAGGAGAGTGGTACCTGGCTGCAGGAGTGACTTGTGACTTCCGCATATTGCCAGCGTCGGTGAAATCGATACTAGATTAACCCTTGCGCTTAATGGATGTGCCGAGCCCGTGGGAAAGGATTTATTTGTATATGAATAATTAATGAAATTGGCTCAGGTAGGCTGACGTCAGCCATTCGAATCGAAAGTATTCACAATCTGGAATTCCTCGGAAGTGGAGAGAAGGCAAATCAAGTGTTCGTCTGCGAATCGGTGCTTTGGCGTTGGAAGTGAGTTTTGATTATTGGAAAATCGGATGGAAGTGCTTCATTTGTGTTGAAAGTGGTGATAAATGGAAACACGTTACCCGGGATAACAAAGGAAGCGAAAAAAAGGATAATTGATTTACAGAACGAAGCTGTCCATTTAGGAGAGAAATATGTGCTCGTAAAAGGATTACCATCTACGTATAGCAGGGTCGAATGAGAAAGGTAAAATAAAAAGAACGAATGCCACGTTCTGTTTTGAGATATTCCTTCGGTAATATTATTACTCTGATTTCGTGAAAAATGAAAATGTGTCATGAAATATCCAGCGGCAAATTAACGAATTACGCAGAATGAAACGTCTCGTGCCTCTGTTGGAGAAATGAAACTCGGTATCAAATTGTATCTGTCATCGCTGAGATTCATCCTTTGGGGGCTCTCTTGCTAAATTACATTACATTTCATTTGTTACTATACGAATGATGTCCAATTTTGTTCGAAACGATTGGATTCCGAGAGCACAAAAAATTCAATACATCAGATCTCGTGTTTCGTTTGTTGTCGAAATTAAAATAATTTTTAATAGAAAATAGCTTCATGATGCCTTTGAATATGAAATTATTGATCTCAAACATAAAATAGATCTGTATGTTGAGATGATTCAAACTTCCGCAGGTCAGAGTTATTTTAATTAGATTTAAGTTGTGTTCATTCTTGATGTGCTTCGATAAGTTATATTAACACTTTCGTCGCCCAGAGCGAATTGGTCGAGTTTCTTGCGGGGCCCAAATTCAACTCTCGGTGCGCTAGAGAAATAAGCGGGCAACGATCATAATGAATTCGGGTTCGATTCAGGACTACTTTTCTGTTGAATCCGAATGAAATCAACTGACTGCTGATTAGAAAAGTTATAGAAATTTTTCAGCCAATTGTACAGTATTGCCAATGATAATAAAAAAAGGAAATTCAACCGAACGAATTTGCTCTATATATACCGCATTCGATGACGCTGAATAACAGCAATTTTATTGGAAAGTATGGAATATTCTGTTCAATCGATGGCGAAGATTCTGTGAATATATCATATCAAGAGCATATGTCAGTTTTGTGGGAAAATAATCGTCACAAACTATATCACATTTGGCAACTCCGACTTCTCACGTGATTCGTTTCATTATTCTTTACGCTTGGTAGATAAAAAGCTAAAAGAAGGAGCAAGCTGCAAGTTTTTTTTTCTGAGAATGGGAATAACAATAACACAACTCGGATAGGCCCAATTTTTTTTTCTTGCACGCACATGTGTTTTTTTTCTATCCTCAAAATGTTCACCGAGCGGCGTAAAAGTAAATCTGAAAGCGAGGGAAGTAGTGACAGTTAGAAGAGTTAGAAGAAAAGTCTATCTCAAAAATTATCTCATTGAGTTCCGATTCGGATATTCAGGAACTATACGCAAGTGAAGACCCGGACGATATGTTAGATGAACTTACTATAGACGAAATCTATCTTATATATAAAATTCTCGTGTCACGATGTTCGTGATTGAACTCCTCCGGAACGGCTCAAACGATTTTCAAGAAATTATGCACAAAAAACTTGGTAGATGAAAACTTGTTAAATGACATATGGCGCTAAGTTCACATTCATCCTGACATGCGCCAATAACCATAATTCGGCTAAAGCCATGCGTATTGCTGGAAAACTTTTTGAATAAACATAATGAATTATTGAAATCCTTCATATCATACATGCTCAGTTTGCAAGGTGACGATCACGTTATTTTCAAACATTCTAATCAATGTATACAATCAAAGCGTATGTCGTTGAATACATTGCTGGAGTCATGGTAGGCGACTGCACAGTGATGCGAGAAATCGTTGACACCCACCGTTCAAACGACACTCTCCATCTTCTTCTTCAATGGTACTAATGTTTCTAATGTTCCTAACGCTCACCATTTCAACGTAGAATGATTTGCGAACGATATAGAGGTAGAGAGCAAGAGACTGCGATTCTAAACAATCAGAAGCGGTGTGAGGAAAAATACACTCATTTGCCAGACGCTATCATGAGCAACGCCGACACAGCCTTTGATATTGCCAGGTCTAAACACATACATTGTATATTACAAAACGTGGGTACAAAAAAAAAAGAATGAAATGTAGAACGAGCTTCATTACAACGTTACATGTATTCGGTTCCACACCTCATATACCCATTTTTAATTCGGATAATCGACAAAATACGCCCTGAGGAAATCGATCGTGTAATTTCCTCAAAAATTCCAGTCCAGCTTCGTGTTCCATTTCTGTGAAGCGTAAATTGTTATGAAATTTCGAGTGGAATGAACACGCCTCTAAAACAAATAAAATAAATGAAATATGGCTTTTTTGTGTGTTTTGTGTAGCAAAATAATACATGCTCTTCAGGTATCTTGAACAAGAATAGTCTCTGATAATTATTCTATATTTTGAATGATATTTTGGTTGAAATGCAACGAGATCAACAGATAATTGTTAAGTTAGGGGCAGGGCTATGTCTACGGAGTATTGAAACAACATCGAATAAAAGTTTTCATTCAAATTTCAACAACTTAAAATTGCTTTTATTGTTCGATATTGTTACCAGAAACATGGTTAATGACCGTGCGGTAATCTAAAACTTTTATAGCCTTGCATAGCAGATGGAAAGTGTACAATGCATTTTTTCAAAGAATTCACCAACGATACGACCGCAACCTTAGGTGGATGTCCAATATATGAACGACTAAAAACTGATTATGACAGACAATCATTCATAATACATTAACAACGCAAACATTGACATGGAAAATCGTTCGGCAGTGCCATATTCGCCTCAGCTGAGCAAAACATTCAATGCTCATATTAATGTTGAGTTCTGTGGTTCGATGAAGAGCAACAAATACATTTGCAACAACGAAATTTATATTGATATTCTTCATTTAATTTGTCTACTTTACGACAAAAATATATTCCTATTTTCACTTCGGATTCGTTAATGAAATACATCGGGACTGGAATACAAAGAATGGTTTGTGTTTTTTTTTTTCAATTTTTGTCGGTGGCCATCGACTTGGCGCTCTCGGTATGTCAAACCCAAGAGTAACGAACGTTTCACGTATATCTAGATCGTTTAAACGTTTAAACACAATTACAATACATTAGTTATTTTTTATTTAACAACCAACATATTCACTAGATATAATTTTTATGGCAAAATAACGTTTGCCGGGTCAGCTAGTATATAAGTTAACGACGCCACCAATCCAATCTTCCGCGGAAACAACATAATGCTATTCACCCGGGCCACACCAACTCCGGCGTCAGCAAAATAAGCATACGCCAAATATTTGGGGCACGAGGCGCTGACCTGGACACCACGCCACCGGCGACTCGGACGTTGGACTCCGGAAGAGGAGTCAGCAATATAGCAATAGATTTCATTATTAATGTTGAGTACAAATAAATTCATTCTGTCTTAAACTGTAGTTGCGCGTAGTTCGTTCTCCGAAACCTATATATATATATATATATATATATATATATATATATATATATATATATATATATAAATCTCATGTCACGGTGTTTGTTGTCGAACTCCTCCGAAACGGCTCGACCGATTGTGATGAAATTATGCACAAAAAACTTGGTAACCATGAGAATAGGATGTAAACTATATACGATACAGCTGGGATACCAATTACTATATATTAAATACCGATTAGGGTAAAAAACGCGCTTTTAGTATTTTTGTATGAACAATATCGAAATAATTCAACCGTCGTTCGTTTTCCAAACAGAACTATTTTTTTAACGTTGTTGAATGAGTATCCTCAATCAATCGTAAGCCAGGCGCATCGCCGGCGAGCTGAAAGTCTTGAGTGAGCACAATGAATTATTCAAATACTGCAAATCACACTTGGTAGAATCACAAAATCATAATCACGCTGTTGCCATCACATAACAGCGCGTGTGTTCAGTCTGATCGGATTCGGTCTAACCTATTGCTGAATGTATTCGGCTGAGTGGAAGAAATGAGGGGCCCGATTCTCGAATACACTTCACGGTGGAAACGAAATAAACGGCACGCCATTGAACTACGTTTCACGAGTTAGTGAAGTGTCGAAGATAATAATGAGTTTTCAGGCAGAATGAGCACTTTTCAAATAAAAAATCGTTAATGAAAATTAACTTCTTCGTATCGAGCTGGTATTCAATGTGAGTGGAAAACTTTGTTTTCTTCATGTGACATAAGAATCTTATACAAAAATTTCATCTGAAGATAATTTGATATTATAATGATAAGTTTAGTGGGAAACTAATCTCGTATCCAGATGTCGACACCGTACCGTTGTCATCGCGGATACGTTCCATTCCGTTTCCACCGTGAAGTGTATTCGAAGTGTATTCGAGAATCAGGCCCGAGGATTACCCCATACACATTTTTAGTTTGGGTAACCACAAAATACGCCTCGAAGAAATCGATAGTTTAATTTTATCTGAAATTCCAGATCAGTCAACTGATCAACTACTCACCCGTATTCTCGAAACCGATCGAGTCAAAATTACCCTAACGAGGGAATTTTGTATTTTACAATCTGTTCGACTGAAGTCCAATCGAGTTGTGCAAATGTGGCAGCATTGCCACGCAATTCACCATTAACAACATTGAGCTCCGTGTTCCATTTCTGTGAAGCAAAAATGGTAATAGAAAAAACGCTTTTAAAACAAAGATTTCGAACTAACATTAGCTCTACATATTAAATATGTGTACTATGTAAAAAGTAACATATTCTCTGCAAGTAGAGAAAAATCTTATGCTTATTTTATATTATGGCACCAAATGCGAGGAAATTTATAGAAAAAAAGTTACGTTAAGATCAGTTCTAGTTCGGTATTTCATTCAAATTTCAACAATTCTAAATTACTATTGGGTCTGCCAATTTGATAGAGTACATTGCTCCACGAGTATGGATGAATCGCTTTGACGATTTCTTGCATCAAGGCGAAGTTACCACATTTGCATAGATCTATTGAATTTGAGTCGAACGGATTCAAGAAAATCATGTGCCATTACAGAATGCAAAAATCGATTTCGATCGAATCGTGGAATGAAACCAATCGGAGTCCGAAATGTGAATGACTGTTCGATACTGTTACCACAAGCATGGTTCATTGCCCATTGAATGACAATGACGAAACAATGCGGTTCCAAATAGAAAGGCATATCAGCTCCATTGAAGTTGCCTGGCGTATCGTTGGTTTCCCCATTCATGAACATGACCCAGCAGCTATAAATTTAGCCGTCCATCTTGAAACTGACAAGGGCGTACTTTTCACCAACGAGACAGAATTTGAATCCCAATGTTCAAGAATTATTTTTTTCCCAACTTCCATTTTCCGGGAAATGAACGTTAGAAAAATCGAACATTGGCTGAAACCCGCACTTGTTCTTGCAATTACAAACATACTGCGAACTGAAGGTCACTTCAATTAGCTAATATGCGGCATTCATAAATGTAGCAATTTTACATTACGGGACTAACAAGCACAGATGAATGAAAGTCTCTTAGCATAAATCTGAATTAATCCACCTATGGTGAGATGTGACTTTTCTTATTTCATGTAGTTTTAACTTATTACCTACAGACTTTTTCTTTCAAACGAAAGCTATTGCTTTCATTTTCATTGTTGGCCGTGGAGAAATGTCAATGCTTAACAAGTATATGATTATATTCATTTCCCGAAAAATCAAACATTTTCCAAAATCCGCAAAGTACAAATACGCTGCGAAAAATTAATGGCTAGACGGTTGGGAGGTTATTATTCTGTAGAATAGCCCATCTAATCCGGCGGAAGAATATTCACCCAGCAATCTGATTAGAATAATTTTTCCACGTACTGATTTCCTGAACTCCTTTACACACAAAATTCTACGGACCGCCATCACCTAAGGTTATCACGGTCAGGAATGCAATTTTTCGATAATATTTGCTGAATTGATTAATCCTAACAAACATTCACAATTGATAATGCTGTAATATATGACTGGAATGCGCTGCGGGTCAGATGTGTTGGTTTTGATTCAGCAGAAAAAATGTTCTTCTTATTACGGTGCTTCTTGAATCACTTATCAAAGTTCGTTCCCTTTTCGGTCAAAAATTCGTTCACAATGATCGATCGATGTACTGGTGCATCATCGTGGTGCAATTTCCAAGTGTTATCCTGCGACAAATATGGCCGTTTGCGACGAATTTTCTCCGTTAATAAGTTAACTTGTTCTTAATGACGCTGTAAACAGATTAAATTACAGGTCGCGCTCAAAATTGACATTTAGACCACTGACAACAGTACAAACTAAACAAAATTTGGAAAGTGATCAGGAGGAAGATTCAAAACTACAATTCTCAGTATATATTTGACAGAATGTACGTTAAACCAACGATTTCTTTCTCGACTTTTGCTTTCGAAACAATGATACAAATCTAAATTAAGTGAGTGATGAATTCGCTAAAGTTTGAATTCGATGTGGAAGAAGATATGCCAAACGCGAGCACTCAGTTGAGCAAACAATGATGATAGGAAATGATATTGATGCTTCAGTTTGAAGTGGGCACACACTTGTCCCGCATTCAATTATTTACCCACATGGAGACCAAGTACATATAATCTTATCATTGTTTGAATTGTACCGAGAGAAAGAACTTTTCCAAGTTTCTCTCGTGACTCGAATAATACCAGCAGACTTTTCATACTGAATGTGTTTTACTGAATTTTTACTAAATTACTGAATAAAGTTATTGTTTTATAGGGCTCATGTGTTAATTATTTCAATTCAACTTTGAGATGAATAAAATTTTCTTTTATTAGAACATTCGATTTCGATTCCACAAAAGACAAAGTGGATTCACAGTAAAAAAATTGTAAAAAAAAGAGCTTGTAAAAAACACGAATGGTGAATTTTCGAGAAAAGTGATCATATTGTAAATATTATTATATTGATGTACGATATTCTACGTTTTATTCAGTGACACAATAATTGTGAACATCAAGAAAAAAATAGAAAAAGGGTGTTCTTTGTAAACGGACAATTGGATGCTAAAGAGGTTGTAATAAATCTTGATACGTTTTCAACGGATGTGATAACTCTGGCGAGTTACCTTGACAGCCTGTTGCGTAATGAGTTTCAGGGTGCTTAAGAACAATGGGAAAAAAATCTGTGTGTTGATGCCATAAATTCATAGTAAATTTCAGTTAGCTGTACAAATACATTCAATAAATTTTCTATTCTACTCTTTTGAATGTATTCTATACTCTACTATTTTATTGGCAATTTTAGTGAAACTAATCTAGGATTTTGTAAATGTAACCAGTCACTGTAAATTTTTTTTTCGATTAATTTGGTGTGGAATCGCTCTATAATTAATTGTTGGCGCATTCATCGAAACTGCGAACTAGTTAGCATTATTTAATCCTGCTTATTTATAGATTATAGGTTTATTATAGATTATAGATTATGCAAAACTATCACATATAAGTTTCCACGCTTCTAATCCTATATAAATATTGCCTAACGTATCTTCGAATGGATCCTCCCATCCGAAGACGATTGAAAATAAATCATCCTTTTATCGGCCAGGATTTCTACTGTATTTATTACCCATGTTTTTCGGATAGCCGAACAAGCATGCCATCAATAAATCACCGAATGCTCTCACCAGCAATAACGTAATGGGCTCCAGGGCGTGTTCAGGATTTTGTGGTCAACAATTGGGTCTATCGCGTTCAAAAGTACAGCCGCAAGCCGCAAGGTCGAAGCCGATACGGATGAGTGACAATAGATGTAATGCTGAATATGAAATCGGCGCTGTAGAAAAAAAGGACTTCGAAAATGTAGAACAAACATTCGGCTTCGTTCAGGCGGAAGGAAATGTCGATAAAAGATCCTTTTCCGGTGGTTGCGAGCAGTAGTGCCTGAGGGGAGAGGGGCATATTATGCTCATCGATGCGAAAATCACACTAGAAAGGGACGGGATTTCAGCCTAAATAGACCCGATAACCTCAACGGTAGGTACATTGAGATGTTAATGATAGGATGTGATTGGATTTTTCAGACCCACATTATTTGTTCGAAGAGAGATTGGAGCTTCCTCGCAAATTGTTCTCATTATTTTTGCTGTGTAAGTATCCTCTGTTTATATCTCAGAAGTTTTGCCCGATTTCGGTCGATTACACTAGATCGAAATTGTCTGATTGAGAGCAAAGATGGTTTCAGCATCGTCAAACAAGAACACTGTGGACGGAATGAATAATTCATAAGACGTTATAATTATGTCACAATTTCATGGGTGTTTTCCCACGAGAGGCAAAGTTTCACGAATCTGTCAACACCTGGCAGGAAGCACACAGAGTGTTACGAAAACTAAATTGATTAATGTCTATAACTCTCCTTCTATCGGTAGCTTTTATCTATCATCAAATTATCGAACGCTATCCTGTGAGCTCATTCTCTGGTGAGTTTTCGTTCAAAAATGGGCGTGATGGGAAGAGGCAACTTTTAGCAACGTGATGACTTACGATAGAAGTTCCTGTTTTTTTTTTGTTGCAGTGTATCAAAATTGATTGTATTTAGTCTATCCTATTTTATCATCGTAATGGATTCTACTATATGATTAAAATAGACTTTGCAATGCAAAATCACTTAAAAATAATTGATAGAATTCTATGCTTAATCGACAGGATTTCAAATAGCCCAGTTCACAGATCATTTTGCGATATTTTTCAAATCTGCTAGTTACATGTGCGATACCTTATTTATCAAAAACCAAATCTAGATATAATATATTTTTTCAAAAGAGAACAGGGGAATGTTCGAAAATGGTATGGAGTAGTACGAGGTGTGGAAATCTGGGAAATTCTAATTTTAATAAATCACAAGTAAATCAAGTTACTCACAAAACTTTTTATTGGTCTTCACGATAGTCCCCAGAACATCGAATCTAATGATTCTCCCACGCAAGCACCCTTGATAGACTTCCGCAATTAAGCCGTTTAGCACCTAGTTCACAGCTTTTCTTTACAAATTGTTAATAAACATTAAAAATTACTAACTTTTAAGTTTTTCACTACAAAAATGTTATTTAAATCTACTAATTTAGATGTTTCACTGCTATATTCTGTACTAAGCTTTCTCATTGAAAGATGAGAAGCAACAGAATCGTCTTACGTAGTGTACTTTTTAATGTAGAGCCAATTTGAGGCACCAAAGTCCGAAGCAAAAAAAAAGTTCTTTAACGCAACCGAAAACAAATCATATATATTTTTATTTTCTTATTTTATAACTGTCAGCCTCAGTCAATCAGCGTTTTTCTACCAAAAAGCTCAATGTCGGCCCCTAGGGACCGAAGCGGGGCTCAACGTGTTAATGCCCTAATGATATACCTTCTCAACTCAAAATTTCATATTACAATTGATACTTTAGAGCAGGGGTTCTCAAAGTGGTCGAAATCGACCCCTTGGGGTCGATATTGGTTTCCCAGGGGTCGACGAAAACGACAACTGATTTTGGGGGTTGACGGGATCTAAAAATCGACCCCTATTAACACAAATTCATATTTACAACTTTTAAGATGCTGTATAAGTTGTCTTACGTGAACTAACTTGACTGCTATTAGATAAAAAGTATTATTATTGTAATTCGTATTAATTATTATGAATTACAAGGGGCTGTCCATATCAAAATAATAAAAGAAATTCAAGAAAATAATTAAATATTCAAAAAGTAAAAAGCAGTAGGTACTACAATTAATTTGTCCACCTTGTTGATCGTTATACACTCGACAACAAAACTAGAGGAACAGAGTAGAAAGTCAAAATTTTTAGTTGATTTTTGGAATGATGTAACTTTGTAAAAAATCATTGAATGAATATGGGATACACATATTTTTAAACTCTCAACTTTCACGTTTTGATACACTTTTCGTACATATTCTCATCTTGATGTGTGTAAGTGTGGTGGACAAAAATATTGGAAAGGAATAGAAAAATTGATTTTTTTCTATGTTCCCTTAGCTTTTGTAAACAAACAGAATAATGTTCTAACCAAGTCAATAGCAAATTCAGTTAAGCTTATCAGCCCTCATTTGACTCTTAGAATGATCTAGCAAGACCTTTCACAGCAGAGCAATTTTGATGGAATAAAAAATTACCCTTTCGTCTTTGTTGATGATTTTTTTAACAAATAATGATCGCACCGCAAAACGAAACGCGCTTCAAAAAACCGAAATTTTCTACGCCGATTTATAATTAACTAGAAACTTTGACGGATCAGCTAAGAAAATGGAAATTTTTAAAGAAATTTGGCTTAGGGGTCGATGGTATCACTTCATTCTGCAAAAGGGGTCTCTTGCCTAAAATAGTTTGAGAATCCCTGCTTTAGAGTAACCCCTTGGTTTCACTATCATTTTATATGAAAATTACATTTGAATTAAAACATAGTTGAAATAAATCTAACAGCACTATTCATTATCGTTTGTGTTTGATGTTCGCCTAGCGTGAGCATGTAGAATTTCACTGTTCATCAATACTTAAATTTGATGTCGATGTGTCGTGTGTCCTGGCAATTCATCAACTCGCGGTTAAAATAAGCCTCACGTTACTCCTGCAGTGGCCACAAGCGAGTTCAGAGATATGTTGTAGTAAAACATGCGAAGAAGTTGATTGAAATGACGATTCTTTTGAAACTTGAGGAAAGGAAGAGAAAAACTGATTTAAAACGGATTTTTGTTTATAAATAAAGGTGTCACATCAAATTGCATCACGGAAAAAACGCTGTAGAAATTCGCTCAGTAGATCGATTCTTTTGAAAATTTTAGACAGTAAAATAAAAACTATTAAACAACTTTTGGCATTTTCTTTTTATTCATACTTCGAGCCCAAGCCCGTATGCTCGCACCTTCCTCTTTACCTCGTCCATAAGGTACAACGTCAGGTTGTAGTTTTTTTTAACAGAAATCCATTTTCTCTTGAAGTCCGCCTCCGATTTGACAACTTTTGGGTTCTTCCGGAGGGCCTGCTTCATAATCGCCCAATATTTCTCTATTGGGCGAAGCTCCGGCGCGTTGGGCGGGTTCATTTCCTTTGGCACGATGGTGACTCCGTTGGCTTCGTACCACTCCAACACGTCCTTTGAATAGTGGCACGAAGCGAGATCCGGCCAGAAGATGGTCGGGCCCTCGTACTTCTTCAATAGTGGTAGTAAGCGCTTCTGTAGGCACTCCTTAAAGTAAATCTGCCCGTTTACCGTGCCGGTCATCACGAAGGGGGCGCTCCGCTTTCCGCAAGAGCAGATCGCTTGCCACACCATGTACTTTTTGACAAACTTGGATAGTTTCTGCTTGCGAATCTCCTCCGGAACGCTGAATTTGTCCTCTGCGGAGAAGAACAACAGGCCCGGCAGCTGACGAAGGTCCGCTTTGACGTAGGTTTCGTCGTCCATTACCAGGCAATGCGGCTTCGTCAGCATTTCGGTGTACAGCTTCCGGGCTCGCGTCTTCCCCACCATGTTTTGCCTTTCGTCGCGGTTAGGAGCCTTCTGAACCTTGTATGTACGCAGGCCCTCCCGATGCTTGGTCCGCTGGACGAATGAACTTGACAAATTCAACTTATTGGCGACATCCCGGACCGAACTTCTCGGATCACATCTAAACTGCTTAACTACGCGCTTGTGATCTTTTTCACTGACGGAGCATCCATTTTTGCCGTTCTTCACCTTCCGGTCGATGGTTAGGTTCTCGAAGTATCGTTTTAGTACTCTGCTGACCGGATTCTCGAAATGAGTGCACAGGATTAATTCACGAAGCTCTTTTTCGTTCGACGACATTTTTCCAAATTTTAAATTCAAAAAAAAATTGACAGTGAAGCATGACCAACGTGATCTATACACTCTTATCTGATTATAAGACAAAGCTGAAGATATAATTCCTAAAAATTAAATTTCTACAGCGTTTTTTCCGTGATGCAATTTGATGTGACACACCCTTTAGTGTCTGAAGTTTGATTCCTATTCGCTTCAATTGAAATACGTTTTTATTCGATAATTTTTTTATATTTCAATCAAATAGGTACCATAGAAGAAAGCTTAAGAGCATATTGAACTACTTCATTCAAAATATCAGCCAAATAATACCTGTGCATGAAGTTTTGAACTGTTTTCTGCATCAAATGCCTTAAGTGTCCGGAATGTAATTCAGAACGGTATATCGACGAATAATATATTAGGTTGGGGAAAAAGAAATCAATTATTTTTGGGTGAAATTCAATACTATTTGTAAAATACTTCGGATTATCCGATTTGGGTCAAATATGCACCGTTTTGTTGTGAAATTTTTTGCCATTCTAAAGGTAGCTTCATAATGTCTCTACCATAGAGAGATTGGTCCTAATTGGCGAAAATCTCTAGCAATAGACTTTTAAAACCTTCTCTCGATCCCAATTTCTTATTACTCTTGAAATTTTGCAATGCGAGAAAAGGTGGTAATCGCTTTGTGTCAGCTCCGTACTATATGGTGGATGCATTAAAACATCCCCATCAAGCCCTCGGGATTGTGTGGCCTTGCGTTGAATACAACACCTCTTCTGTTCGCCAATTCTGGACGTTTCTGGTCAATCGCTAGCTTCAAACGGATTATTTGTTGATAGTAGAGATCCTAGTTTAGTAAAAAAAAATTAAAATATAAAAAAAATAAAATTTAAAAATTATATACAAGAAGCAGAAAACATGAATTAATTATTTTTATTCAAGGTTGAAAACCTTAAAACTGTCTTCAGAGTTGAGGGCTTACTCGCTCACTAAATTTACCACACAACAATGGTGATCAGGGTTGCCAAATATTATTTTTAAAAATCAGGAAGAATGGAAATAAAGATCTGGAAAAATTAGGATAGCTCGAAATGGGTTGTCCGGAAAGATCGTGCTGATTTTTGGTAAAACAAAAGCATATTTTTTTAGGCAGACTCACACATGTTCAAATACAAAAATACATGTTCATTTCGATAAAATCGTATAAATTGGTCGAATCACAACATCAAGAAGGTTGTAATGTATGCGTTTACACTGTGTTTGCATCAAAACAGCCACTTCACAGAATAAAAATGTCATTATTTTGACCGCATATTCCTTAGCAAAATGCTAAGAACCAAGCATCAATGGGACATATTATTTTCAAACTGAGTTTTCCAACAGAAGAACAATGTTTCGCATGGAATCAAGTACCAAAATCGACTAAGAAGAGATTTATGATGTTTAAGAATCACATTAGAGCCTTTAAAAATACGATATGTTTTCTAAACTAATAAAAAACTAACTCGTGTTACCATAACAGGTACTATTGCGATGATAGGTACTTCTACCCTACATTGACTTTAATTCAAGAAGTTTCTGTTGAGTAATATTATACTCTGGAACGTATCCCTTCAATAATAACTTTGCGGCTACTCGTACATACATATCATACAAATTAATGTTGTTTAATCATCTTAATCTCATTATTATCTCCTAAATTTGTCAAATATTCTGGTTTCATGAAATTATATTGCACTGTTTTGAAAAATCGAAATATTTATGCGTAGTGGAAATGATTCGGCGATTTCAAAAGCTTAAAGCTTATTCATTCGATTTACAACGAACATACATATTGATAAAGAAAAAAATTTTACTACAGCATAATATCAGGAGAATTTGATTTAATGTAAGCATTATACGAGTACATGAGCAGACCGAAGAGCTATAATGACAGTTTTCATTTTCAACCAGATAAACTTCAACAGAGATCCTTGTATATTTTATACTAATAATTTTCATTCTGATAAAATAAAAAGTATAAAAACCAGTACAAATCTGGATCATTTCTGAAAAATCAGGAAGGTTGGCATCTCTGGTGGTGATTTATGGGGCAGTGCAGTAGGATTTTTTAGGCATCTGAAGAAATACATAACAGAAAATACAAAAAATAAATTGGACAATTGGTAATTGGACAAGGAGAACACTGCACATAGCTTACCTCGAATGAGAGCATCTTCAAACGCTGCATTGAGAAGTCATTTCAACTATTTGGGAGAAGATCCTCCAAATTACCGAATTGCACCCTTTTTGGGACTATTTAGGAGTTCTTCAAATGGAAACAACCATGCACAAAATCTTATTAGATTATATAAAATATCTTGCGATGAATCTTCCGAGATTTTCAGAGCGTCGATGAGCACTTCAGTATCCAAATCTTAATTTTAATTATGTATGAAAGAAGTTAATGAACTGTTTTGTTTGTGATTTATCTCGTGTTAATGAGGCCGGATACCTGATGATTACCAGATATCCGTTTCAACTCTAGTAAACACATTATCTTCGAGTGGGAAAGCAAATTGGAAAAATATGTTTTCGTTGCTTCCAGTCCATTGTTTGACCTATTGCGGATAGTGATAACAATAACCGGATTGTTTGTGAAAGTTGAAAAATGTAGTTTCGGGATTTTTTTCTGATTGAAGTATGATTAAAAATGAACTTTGATGGAACTTAGGTTGAATCCCAACAGAAAATATGAGAAATTACGCGAATAACTGTGAAGCTGCCTATGTTTGTTGGGTCCCAGGTTGTTTTTGATACCATTGTTACCGTTAAACGAAAGAGCGGTTCAAAAGGTTCAAAAGGTGATTGATTTGCCTGATTTGCCTAGGTGACGGTTAGCGTCTGAGCTGTTCATAAAATTGAACTGTGATGCCCGTCTCTACATCATGGTTTGGTTCCCTAATTCATTTTTTCTTGTGGACAATTTGATGCGAAGCATATTAAAAATTTTCCAACATTGGCATATAGTAAATACTTATCAGAAGCAAATAAGGAGATGACGCGGAAGATTGCTACACTCTGTTATTTCCAAAGTTTAGACAAGAGCCAGGTTTAAAGGGCGTTAATACAAATTTTATCATCTCTATCATGTACGATATTTTGAGAACGTTGGTAATGTCGAAAATTTCGCAAAGAAAAAACTAACCAGGCTGGCGAATGTGAGGTTCGAACTCATGAATACCAATTCTCGATATTTTGTCAAGAAGTACTAATGGTTTTATTTTGCCAGCTACATTTCCCCAAATACACTTGTCTATTTCTCTTTCTCCTACATGTAAATAAGCTGCACCTAATGGCACTACAGAATCTACGCAAACTTCATAAGGAAGCACTCACGGTCTTAACATATCTAATTTGCATCACCTGGCGATATAATTATTATGACCTACCACAAGCAATGTTTCAGACCAGTATAATATCCTCGAGGCAAGCTGGCTATTTAAACTTAAGTTTAGCAATGCACTGTAATATGATGGCTTCTCATCTTATTCAGATTGATTAAATAAATGAAAGACGGTGTTATTAATGAAGATTTTTATGTACATTTATGAACATCAATATAAGAAAACCGGAAAATATCGAGTTTATCGTGTTAATGTTGGAATTGACAGTTTACAATTGAAAAAAAGATAGGTTCCGGATTCTTTTCACCACTACAACTCTTCAGCCCGTTTGAAGTTCAGTTCAGTTCATACAACAAACGATTTTTTCTAGGGCCACCATTTGAAGTTTTTAATGAGATAAATTTACGGATTTCTTAACAGTTAGGAAAACTCGGTTCAAAATCAATTGTCCGCAAAGTTCTACGTCAAGTTTCCGGCTTCTAGGCACAGTCCCTTTTCCTTTTTTAGTTTATTATGTGTTATTATTACAAAATGTTTGTAATCCTTTCTTTCAATACCTTGTTGCGAACGAGATGATCTTCTGTACCGGTTATTGGGGAACATAAAATTATGAGATGATAAGTCTTAAAGAATCTTCGATTATGAATTCTATTTATAAAATCTGCATCTTAAAGATTATATTGTTTGATACTTTTTTTGAGAAAAAAACATAACCAATCTTCGGCTGGCAGAATCTTTTACCTATTTCCAAACATAGCTAATTTATGCTCGGTGCTGCAAAATAAAAAAAAACTCGCGAAATTACATTATCTAAAGTACATAAAACTTCATCGTGGCGCACAAAAAAAAAATAAAATGGAAAAACATTGATTTTTATGCCTGTTATTTTTTACCACAAATAGCTTATGTTTATCATCTGCAGATATAAAGCATAGTTCATCTTAAATCTGGACGCATTAAAACGGGTCTATCTCGGAGCTATGTGAACGAAATAAAAATGTTATGTACTCAAAATGTAGGTCTTTTATTGCACTTTAAAGGAAAAATAACAAAAAAATTATTCCGATGTGGCTGTGATGAAATCTAGAACTTTTCGGCGAATACCACTCATCATAGTTTGGACACCCCGGGAGGCGATCTGGCGTAGTGGTAACATCCATGCCTCTCACGCTGAAGGTCACGAGTTCAATTCTCACTCCCGACATTCTTCCAAAAATGGAAGTAAAAGTGACGAACCAGCCAAATGAGCCAAATGAAAATCACTATAATACAGATAAAAAAAAAAAAAAAAGTTTGGACACCCTGTTCGCTGACCTCAGCGGCCATTTTGATCTACCATCTCTTCATCTCTGTTGCATCCCGAGTCGTCCTACCATTCTTCTTCATCTTCTGCTTGACAATTGTCCAATATTTTTCGATAGGGCGGAATTGAGGGCAGTTGGGTGGGTTGATGTCCTTTTCGACAAAATCCACCCCGTTGTCTCGATACCACTGTAGTACCTCTTTGCTGTAGTGGCAGCTTTCCAAATCTGGCCAAAACTTTACTGGTCCTTTGTGAGATCTAATGTACGGAAGAATACGTTTTCTCAGGCACTCCTCCTTGTACAAACTTATCGGCAAAAACGAATTTGAACTTACCGGGGACATCACCCCGACCAGTGGCTTTATAAAATTTTGGCCTGGAAGCTGCCCAAGATCCATCTTCACGTACGTTTCGTCATCCATGAGGATGCATCCGTCGTACTTCGTTAGAACCTTGTTGTATAACTTCCGGGCACGTCCTTTGGCTACTACATTCTGCTTCAATGTCCGATTTGGTTGCTTACTGGCCCGATAAGATCGTTTTCCTTCGCGCAGGCGAATCTTTCTGACGGTGCACCGGTCGGCATTGAATTTCTTGGCGATGTCATAGTCCGACTGCCCTGGGTTTGCCTTGATCATTCTCAACACCTTCAAATGCAGTTTCCGATCCTTATTTCCACTGTGACGCTTGGTATGAACCTGCCGATCGATAGTATGCATCTCACGGATACGTTTGAGAACGCTGCACATGGCCAAATCGGCCATTTTCAACGATTTCGCGATTTTTGAACCTGACCACGTCGGGTTTTTGACGTGGGTGTCCAAAATTAATTTTCGTTTCGCGGCTTCCATCACGTGTAACTTTTTTTGAAATAAAACGAATCGTAATGAAATTTTCAGCACTGATAGAGGAAAAATTCCAAAACAAAGTGCTGTAAAAACATTATAGATACGACCACTAGGAGCGCTGTGGTATAATATACAGTGCGTCCAGATTTAAGATGAACTATGCTTTATACAGCCATTCCATGCCAAACCGATATAGTGGTTTTCAGATTTTCGTGGAAAGTGGTATACTTGTTGTTTATCGCAAAATATTAGACCCGCATTTTTTATTTTTTTATTAGAGTGCTCATTTCCATTTCAGGGTGTTTCACAAATTAACTTTTTTCCCTTTTTTTTTTCCGAATATGACTTTTCAAAAATTCATTACTTTTGAAATACTTGACCGATTCGGATAATCGATATACCAAATTAAGGACAATTATTAGGTATCGGTAAGTTTCTTCGGTTTTACAACAGATGGCGTAACTTGATTATTATTCCAGTGAATCAAATTTCCAGACATTCGTAGGAAAGCTACTGTCATTGCGCGTCTTTTTCAATGTATTTCAAAAAGTTGAAGCATAGTATATGTCAAAAAGTTGAACATAGTTTTTTTTTCCACTTCGAAAATGTCGACTTTCGTACCAACGAGAGTGTTTTTGCGGGGAGTGTTTCTTCATTACTTAATATGAAGAAAAAAGGTGCGGGATCAAAGGGATCCGTGCATTGCCAGAAAAATGGGAAAAAGTTGTGACTAGCGATGGACAATACTTTGAATATTAAATTTGTAACCATTTTTGCAGAATAAAGCATAATTTTTTTTAAAAAACGACGAAACTTACTGGTACTCCTATTAGCTAATCTTTGTATAAGGAAATCTACACTTGCAAAATATTTGGATTTAGTGTTCGTAATTATTGATTGTATTTGTTTTTTGTTGTTTTCATGGCTTTGGACTAGAGGGAGCTATATTTCTATATTTTTTTCTGAAAGCCGAGGTTTTTACATAACATATCCAAAAATTAGCTGTGTGATTTTTGTCGCTTTTATGTTACGATTTTTCAAAGTCAACCGATGGTCCGAAAAAATCATTTTTTGCTTTTTCGTCCAAAAATGTATTTTTCAGAAATTCATAAGTTTTGATCCACTGGACCGATTCAGAAAATCAACACGTAAAATTGAAGCCAATGAGCTAGTCTTTTTTGAAAAAAAGATTACTTTCGCGAAAAAATGGATTCTAGTCGCATGGATATAGTCGAGTTGCATAGGAATATTGATCGAAGACTGAAAACAAGTTTTTTGAAAAATCATAACTGAAAAACGAAAAAAGACACATCTTTGATTTTTGGATATGTTATGAAGAAAAACCTAAGCTTTCAAGAAAAATATAAAAAGAAATATGAAGAAGAGAAGACCATTGGCTTCAATTTGATATGTCAATCAACTGAATCGGTCCAGTAGTTCAAAAGTTATGATTTTTTCAAAAGATTATTTTTGGACAAAGGCGAAAATTTGATTTTTGACCATCGGTTAACTTTGAAAATTCATAACTTGAAAAGGAAAAAAATCACATCTTTGATTTTTGGATAAGTTATGTAAAAAATCCTCAGCTTTCAAGAAAAAATATAGCACTCTCTAGTCCAAAGCCATAAAAACATCAAAAATTGTAATGGGATGGTATCTAGGACACGACGCATATTTTCGACGTTGAACTACGCAATTATATTATGCAATCCACTTGTTCACCACTTCGAATATTATTTTATAATGCATCGAAGTTTTTGTAATAGATTATGTTCTTCGTTACAAATAAATTTGATGAACGTCCTTTTACGTAGTTCTCGAACCGCGAAACTTCATTCACCTCTAGTATCTGAAATGACGATTTTCCCAGGTTTCTCATTTTAAAAGTACGTTTCAGGGAAACATATTCCGGTCTGCACAACGACAAGCGAGCACAAAAATACTCAACATCAAAAAATACCCCCGACTTGCATGTATTTGCAAAGCGGATTCCCCCAGGCACATCGATTTCGAAGTCCGTGTTGGGGAAACCGTAAATCAGGCCTATCAAAACTTGGCAGTTAGGGCTTTTAGATAACGCTGGACATTTTACAGTTATTCAATTGTTCATCTCATGAAAAATAACATTTCATTAATTGTGATAGACGCATAGAAATTTTTACTATCAATTGATGCAAACATCTTTCCGATCTGTTATGAAATGTTCGAGTTATAAGCATTCGAAATACGAGTAGGGCTAGCACACAAATCGGCAGAACAAATGTATGGGAAAAAAGGAAGTGTTTCCAGTTTTCATGAATTTAAACCTTTCAGAGAATAGCGAATTATAATGTATAGCATATCAAACAAATTATTAGAGAATTTCCGATTCGATTGGTGTGTAAATCATGAGAATTCGTTCACAGTGAAAATAGTTATTGACGTTAACTTTATTTAAAAAAAAGTGACCCGTTTTCTGATTTGGCATCCTTCCTGTAAGACGTAGTTCTTCGTCAAAAACAAATGCAATTAATAATAACGAAAACAAAATTCAAATTTTTGACAAACTAAATATTTTTCCAAAAAAAGACTAAATAATTGTCTTTAATTTGCTATATCGATCATCTAAATCGGACGAGTAGTCCAAAAGTTATAAATTTTCAAAAGAGGCATTTTTGGGAAAAAGGCGAAAAAATTGAATTCTTCGGACCACCCTAAAATGGAAATTCTTCTTCTTCAATGGCACTAACGTTCCTAGAGGAACTTCGCCGTCTCAACGTAGTATTACTTGCGTCATTTTTATTAGTACTTAGTTGAGATTTCTATGCCAAATAACACGCCTTGAATGCATTCTGAGTGGCAAGCTCTAGAATACGCGTGATCACAGTGCAAATCGGAGGAAATTTCTTTGACGAAAAATTCCCCCGACCAGAACGGGAATCGAACCCGAACACCCGGCATGTTAGTTATGACGCTAACCACTCGGCCACGGGAGCACTAAAAAAATGGAAATGGGCACCTTAATGAAAAAATAATAAAATATGGGTCGAATATTTTGCGATAAATCTACCACTTTTCTTGAAAATCTGAGAACGGTTTGACATGGAATGGTTGCATAGGTAATATTTTGGGAATGACTTACGAGTATATTTTTTCAACTTAGATATTTGCAACACGCCAGCATGACGAAGCTCTGATGGGTAGCGCTAGTGTAGTAAAATTCATTCCATTGAGCAGTTTAACTACTTTTTACTTGGGTCATGATTTTAAGTTTTAGTTTGGGGAACCATCTATCCACAGACAAGCCGTAGATAGAAGGATGAATAATTTATGTTGGAAATATGATAAGAACTTTTCTTCCGACAGCTACGTAATGTGCCTTCTGGTGTAATATTTGCCTCGGTTTGATGGTGACACGTCTCGAGGGCAATTCGGTGTTGAATTTCAAATTTAGGTTGCAAAATCGGTAAGACGCAACTGGTGGTTCCCAGTTTCGGAAGAGAAATGATGAAAATTAATAATAAAATCATTCTACGCAGGAACGGCTGCCTCTGGAGTCAAACGTCCAAACTTTGCACCATTAAATTTATTGATTCGTGTAAGATGTGGCCTTGTCGGCGGAACTGATTCGGCAGTTAATCATGTGCTGCAATTGGCCCAAGCGACCAAGTTCAGACTCAACTTTTGGGTAATTAATAGGTTTCTGGTGAAGGTACGAATCGTTTCACGTCCCGCACCTCCCACGTAAAAAGAAACGTTGGAATCAGAACATTTGATCGGATTCAAACAAGTAACGAGTTGGAATTATTGTTGAATTCGTTTTTGACAGGATTCATGATCCATTAACGAGAATGAAATATATTTCAGCAAGAAATCGAAAAACAATCGCACCAGATTCGGTGTGAAATGTTGGGTTTGATATAATTCATCGTAAGCAATGTTCACTTTTCAATTTATCGGCGTATTTGAGTATAGATAAACCAAAAGTTGC
Source organism: Toxorhynchites rutilus septentrionalis (assembly GCF_029784135.1). NCBI lineage: Eukaryota > Metazoa > Arthropoda > Insecta > Diptera > Culicidae > Toxorhynchites > Toxorhynchites rutilus. The sequence continues at coordinate 320,436,366 of NC_073745.1, read as the reverse complement.
AGTATTAAAGTAGAAATTCCGGTTATTCTCAAGTGAACAGCGACAGAATAACGACGTGTCTTGGTTTTAGCAAACAACAGAAACCTGTGAACTTCAGGTAGCATTCAGATGGAATCAGTCCGATGCACAAAGTGCAAAAAAAGAACCTCTCAACTCTCTTGTACAAAGTTGTAGAAAGAATAATTAAATTACAAAGTTGGCAATAAGTTTATGTTCTCTGTTTTACCGAGTTCAGTTTGAATTCTGTGCATTGGATGTTTATCGTGATTGATGTCCTCTTTCTGCTTACACAACTTTCATGCTCCAACGGTGTCGGGAGAGAGCATTCGCAGAACACAACACTAGCGCAGTCTAGAGCATCCTTGGGGGCATCAAAACCGGTGCAAATTGATTGGAGGAAGCGCCCGGCCACGGATCCATCTGCCAGTTCACGGCCAGATGATAGTTTCACGGAGCTTAGGGAAAGTTGTAAAAGTGAGTTATGTGGACATGACACCGGCAGCTCGGATGAAATGAACAAAATAAAAATCCCACCGAAGCGCATCGGTTGACTTTCAATCAAATCATCCAACCGGGATCCGGTTTCGGATCCCAGTGTAAAATAAATTGAATTGGTAAGTTATTTTTCCGCTCCATAGCTGCATTCACAGATCGATCGATTGCATTGGGTAGTTTTGCACCATGTGAGCAGTGAAGTACAAGTGCAAGTTTACAACTTTTTCCATCAAGAGAATTCGGCCATCGTCCACACGACAGGAGGGGAGCAATATCAATTAATATTCATCGATAAAAAGTGTTTATTTGGCCGAAGCACGAGAGTGTTGGGAATCGTTTTTTTTTCAAACATTTTTTTGTTTCATCTAAAATGTCGAAAAAAACATAAGGGCAATTGACTGGCTCCCCTCTCAGTGCACACATTCTGGAACACAATGATGACATAATTTTCCATGAAGAGTGTCATTTGTCATATTAACATTTCTATTATCATTAATCATCGTTTTTCCAAAAATTGAAGATTAGGCCAATCGCCGGCACTCCGAAGTTAAAAAAAAAGCCTCCCAAAGCCTTAGGGGAGGAACAAATTGTGAGTAATGAAAAGATGAAATTAACAATAGATTGGGCGTGAACAAAAACAAAATGCTGTCACTCCGAGTGGAATTTTCCTTCTGCGAAGGATACGCGGCCCAAATTCAAATTTATGGCTCCCCTCTAATGTGACGCTTGCGAGCTGTCGGGACGAGTGGCGTATATTTATGATGGATGCTGCATGAATTTATCGTGATTCATTATTCATGGAGTTTGGATGTAATGATGACCTGTACGTGTTTTGATGATTTCCCCCATCCAATTCGAGATACAGGTGATGGAGGAAAGATGTGGAGTATATTGGGAACATTAATGATTTTCTTTATTCAATAGAGCAAAATTCACCCGGTGAATAGAAAAAAAAACCAATATATTTTCTACTCAGAGCACCTTTAGAACGTGCTAGAACAACTATTTCTAAGAAAAATTTATTTTTTTATTTGTTTTAACTAGAACGATACTACCAATTACTGCAATTACCTAAAGCGAAAAAAGAAGTGGTCGAAGCGCGGTGAGCCGGCCCAAACCATCGCCAAGCCCGTATTGATGGCCAGGAAGGTTTTGCTATGTGTTTGGTGGGATTGGAAGGGAATTATCCACTATGAGCTGTCCAACTATGGCCAGACCTTCAACTCGGTTCTCTACTGTGAGCAGCTTGACCGTTTGAAGCAGGCGATTGACCAGAAGCGGCCAGAAATGATCAATAGGAATGGTGTTGTTTTCCACCAGGACAACGCTCGGCCTCACACATCTTTGATGACCCGCCAGAAGCTACGGGAGCTCGGATGGGATGTCCTATTGCGCCCACCGTATAGTCTGGACCCGGCTCCAAGTGATTATCATCTCTTCCGGTCTATGCAAAACGCTCTTGGTGATACTAAGTTGGCCTCAAAAGAGGCTTGCGAAAACTGGTTGTCTGAGTTTTGTGCAAATAAGGAGGGTGGTTTTATACGGTGGGGGGGGGGGGGGGTGTGGTTCGGGTTTTAGTGTGCTTATAATGAAGTTGCCTTCTAAATGGCAACAAGTTTGCGAACAAAACGGCGCATATTTGGCTTAAATTGGATAATTTTAAGTATGTTAAATAAAGCGTCAAATTTTGATCAGAAATACGACTTTTCCTTTTCCCCAACCCTATAGTATTGCTGTGCGAATTTTCAAACGCGTTTTTCTCGAAACCTTGTTATTTCAACTGGTGGTATCGATATCTCAGGGTCTACTCAACCGATTTGACTGAAATTTTTTATCAGCATGTAAAAATGAATTATCTAAGGCGTTATATAGCCGTTTTTTGATATCTCATTTTTATAAAATATTTGCTTACAGATTTTTTATGAAAAATATATTATTTTTAACAAAAACGGCCGCCATTTTGGCTATTTTTCGAATTTTCAAAAACTTCTATGTAACGCTTTAGGTATTGTCCTAAAGTTCCAAAATATTTATTGGAATTTGTTCTACGACACCCCGTTCCTTCAGAACCGATACCACCAGCAAGGTACCTATTTTCAGACAGCATCTACGCATCCAGCTGTCAACAGCGTAATAATCATTATTCGTACATTCAAAAAATGGAAAATACATCTTCAAATACACCTTAAACAATAATCAAAATACCCGAATACTTCACTTTATTCGTAACATCCGAAAAAAAATCCACGAAAATTCATTATTTTCCAGCCTTCCAGACAGAGGTCCATCCTTATCATTTCAAAAGCATGTCGAGTGCGAATGGATAGAAATTGTTACCTGGGCCCTCTCACTAAAAAAAGTATACACAAGGTGGAAGTTACCCAAAAAAATCATATTCTTTACCGTGTGACTACTTTTACACGCGCATGATGCCAAATCCTCGATCTTGGACCTTTTTTAAATTGTAACTTGAAATCCAGCTGTCTGATCAAAATATGGTGTTCAGCAAGGATTGTTGTAAAGTCAATGATTTTTTGTTTTTAGATAAAATATATTTTTATATTAAACTAGCTGACCCGGCAAACTTCGTCCCGCCCAAAATTAGTTTTTGTTATCAATACCTTCAAACATTCACGTGATTGATCAAGACAGTTGTGTGTGTTTGTGTGTATGTTCCGGGGATGGAAGTGGAGTGGCGAACCCAGGGGTGTTTAAGTAAGAAAAGAAGAGGAAGAGTCTCGTGCTCCGTTTGGTGGATACTAGAGCTCACCGGCGCGTGGCCAGGGTACAGGAAGTTTTGAGTAGTTTTCGTGCTCAACAGAACGGATACTCTTTAGATCTTTAATTCTTTGATACTTTGGTTCCTTTATTCTTGGTTCCGTTAATGCTCCAGTTTTTCAACTCTGCAGTTCTTTAACTGTTGAATTCTTTAATGTCTAATTGGTTAGTTCTTCAACTATTCCATTCTTTAATTTTTTCATTCATTAATTCGACCGTTAATTGGAGGTCGATAAAGGGTACGCTCAATGATCAACAAGGTGTATTACCGGTCCGATTAGTTTTAGAGGAGTTCTCTGGGTGACCTTCTTAGGTTTCCCAAATATAGGTCTCCAACATCGCTTTTGAAGCTTAATAAGGTGTTTGTGCGATGAATGGCGATAGAAGTTCCTTATCCTATTAGTTTTACAGGAGTTTTTTCGGTTACCTTATCAAGTTTTCTAAAAAAAACTCCCCTGCCGCTATTGGAGTTCTATAAAGCGTAGAATAGTTCTCTCGGCGACCTTATCAGGTTTCCCAAGTATAACTCTTCGCCTTAGCGATTGGATTTAGATTTAAAGAACGTGCGATAGAAATAGAACACATACAATTAGTTTTATAGGTATTCCTCCTCAGATTACCTTGTCGATAGTTCGCGTTTACACAATCACATCACTTACCACAGTGAATCCTGATTCTTACCTCTCCCTACTAACAACTATCCTTCCCATGATAAACGCTAGGGAACCACGCTATAGAGGCGACCCTTCTGGCCTTCGGGTGGCGAATATCATACTAACATTCCTTCCCTTCCCCTGGTGACTGTAAGGACGTGGCCGGCGTCATTATTGACCATTTAAAGCTCGAATCACCGAAAATTGCACAACGACAATGATTTGCTAGTCCCAAGCGTCATTTTGTGTGTTCTTTGTGCAATTTGGTTGGTTCAGGTCGATCACGGAGAGCAACTACGAATTGTACAGTCTACCCAAGCTCAAGCTTGAGCTTATTGCCTTCAACCTTCAAACATTCACGTTTTTTACTAAGCGCAAGTTCATGGATCCATTCGCAGAACTGTTCATTGATTGATCTTCTAATCGACTCCGTTGAATTTACCTTTTACTATAAATTCCGTAGTACTTCTACCAAAACTCATCAATATAATATTAGATTATTTTGAGACACAAATCTATTTCAAGATTTTTCAACCACTTGCAAATAACATGTTTCTCCGTTACATGGAATAAATGATTGATACAGAAAATATGCTAGAATAAAGAGAGCCTTGAATCGGACAATTCCTTCCTCGAGTTTTGCTCTTATCAACACATTCTGCAATCCATTTTTATTGGTATAGATAGAAGGAGATAAAGATATTTCGTTAGCGAAAACATCAAATGGACTAACAACGCTTGTCATTATGTAATTATAGAAAATATGGGAATTAAATTTTCCGAATTTTCTCTTTTTCCGAAAATTTTCAATTGTCATGTTTGATTGGAAAATTTTTTGGTTGAAATATGTGTAATATTTTTATGGGACCTCCTCTCCATTCCAGAGGAGGGAGGGGTGTCATACCATCATAGAAACATTTCTCATACCCAAAAACTCCCACAAATTGTGCTCGATTAGATCTCGAGTTATGCAGAAGTTTGTGTTTCGTTTGTATGGCAGCCTCCCTTAGAGAGAGGGAGGAGTGTATTCACCATAGAAACGTTTCGTGCCCCGTTCTCATGCCAAATTTGGTCCCATTTGCTTGATCAGTTTTCGAATTATGCAGAAATTTGTGTTTCATTGGCATGACAGCCCATCTTAAGAGGGGGGGGGGGGGAAGGAGTGTCTAACCACCATAAAAACATTTATCGCCCCATAAAACCTCCACATGCCAAATTTGTTTTCGTTTGCTTGATTCATTCTCGAGTAACGTAGAAATTTGTGTTTCACTTGTATGGCAGCTTCCCCTTAGAGAGGGGGGAGGAGTATGAAACCACCATAGAAACATTTATTGCACCCTAAAACTTCCACATGCCAAATTTCGTTTCATTTGTTTGATTAATTATCGAGTAATATAGAAATTTGTATTTTATTTGTTTGGCAGCCCCCCTTAGAGAGGGGGGAGTGGTCTCAAACTATCATGAAAACCTTTTCCGGCCCCAAAAACCCCTACATACCATTTTTCATGTCGATCGGTTTTCGTAGTTTTCGAGTCCATAAGAATCAGACTGACAGACCGATTTTTGAATAAAAAGCGTAAATGATTTTGAGCGAATTACACTCAGCGTAATGATCTCATAGATTTATTTTTTAAGATTAGATTGTTTGTTGCTGAATATGCGTAAAGAGAAAAGCTCTCAGCTCTCAAAATATATGTCTAACCAATTTTTTTTTGGTGCTGTGCTGTGAACATTCTCTAAATAGACGAATTTCATGCCAAGTTGACTGGCCATTGGCATTGGTGTAAATACATTTGTCATTTGAATAGCATAACAAACTCGAAATTTTAGAAAAAATAATTTGACTACTTTTTGAAAAGGGCCAAAGTATATTTTCTTTATTTTTCATAAAAAATATGACTCAAAAAACATAATAACTTAAAAATTCTGGTTCAAAGGATGGAATATACAGATTGCAAAAAATGCAAAAAAAATCTAGAGAAATTTGAATTATTTTAAATTATTATTAAATTTAAATTTATTTTTAAAAATTGAAGGTAGCGGAGATATCCCATTGGAAACTGATTCAGTTTAAGGTCTATCCAGATGAGTCTATTGTTCTTAATAAAAATAGGACCATACCGGTCGGTGCACCACTAGTCTCAAAGAATTCAAGCCCCCTTTAACTGCTTGATGATTTCGGAGTTCTTCGAAGTCTTGTAGACATTCCCTTTGCCGCGGCTCAAGGAGTAACGAAAGATGTTAAATTTCCAGGTAAACAACCAAGAACCGTCATTAACCTCATCGTCGATAGGCTTCCATAGGATGCTTCTCCATGGAAATAATGAGACGGTGGTTAGTGGATCAGTTGCGCAAAATAGTTTGGGGTATCGAGAAGCGAGAAGGGTGCAAGGTGTTGAAAGCTAAGCCTTTAACTCCAAATCGGAGAACGTTTGGGCAGCGGCTGGTTGATTTGACGTGGAACTATGTCTATCACAATATCTATCAGTCCGAGTGGTATAACTATTAACCGTTTTAAGTTATTTCTCTCGCTTTCTTCGATCAAACTCATGTTCAAAGCCAGTGTATATCCTCCAGAACTATATATTTTGCATTTTTTGTTATCCATTGTTGCGTTGAGCGACACATCTGTTGAATGATGCAACCCAGATAACGAGCATCTGATTTATGTCCGCTTTAATCTCTTTTATTGGCGATATGCGAGATGCAAATCGCAAACATGAAGCATTCATGAATCCAGCCTCGCATACCATCCTGCCTGGTAAGACAACCAGCATATAAGCTCTGCGATTACACCCTCTTCGTACACATATGTTTGATGCAAGTATTAATATGCCATTTAACGTAAATATGCATTATTCTGTTTAGCGTTGTTGTATTAACCCTCTGATAGCAGTCTACTCATTTCCAGTGAGTGATCATAATCACTCATCATTATGAATTACTCAGCAGTAATTACCTGTCCCAACAAAAGCTCATCATACTAAGATGTTGGTAATGTGCAAACCATGACCATTTGTGCGAAAAGCGATCATAACCGTCTCAGTGTTCAGTGAAAAAACGAGAGTATCATAACACTTTACAACTGAAAAACACCGGAACAAGATATTGTGCTGTTCGAAGACAAACGTGAAGATTTGTTGCAGAACCTCACACGAATAAGGTAAACATGTTTGCATTACTCCTTCCGAACTTCTTCGGCGTGGTGTTTAAATATGTAAAGCCAATATAGTTTCCATGCATAAATTATCATTTTGCTCACACCGTTATGCCCCCGGTCGGTAGGTGGGCCATTTTAGGGGTGGTAAACAATGTAACCCACGTATAACGAGCTTTGTGGCGCGGGGGCTTTCGCTGAGCTCGGTTTCGGACCGGAACAAGGTGGTGCATAGCCCAGCGCAAAGCCACTGGGAGCAGGTGATAGTTTGCAAATGCCGTGGTCACATCCTGGCTGCAGGCACCGTTTGGCACTTGCGGTTCGGGATTTAAACTAATCCCAGCCGGTAATAACTGAATTATTTCTTGGATGGATTAAACATTGATGGAAATTGGAGTGGACGGTTTATTTGTGTGGCTGGGAAGTGGCACACAGTGCCCGATGCGATGAAAGTTGGAAGTTATTTTAGGTTTTGACATTTACAGGAAGCACGATGTTGATACAATGTGTGCATCATAACGGCTGAGGCGTCTTGAATAAACTTGATTCTCATTTTCGATGACACATATATATTATGTGTCATCACATTACGTTTCCCTACGTTACGTGGTGCGGAATATTTTCCCATACCATATCTGGGATGCCACGACCAGGGTTGCCATAATAAAATCTGTGTTTTTGATCTCAAAAAATCTTTGAATCTGTGTTTTTTTCTTAGAAAATCTGTATCGATAGCTGTATCAACCCTTTGCTTTGATCTGTATCAACATAATCTCTCAGGAGGTGATAGACGATCATATTTAATGAAAAAAATCCTTCCACGCATATGTTCGAATTTCAAGATTGACAGAGTTATAGAACTTTTTTTGTTTCGGACTCTGTTGCCTAAAACTGGCTCTACATTTAAAAGGCTACGCTACGGAGGCGATTTTGTCGATTCCATTTGATAGATGAAAAATCTGAATTGATTGATTTAAATAACATTTTGGAAGTGAAAAACTCAAAAGTTAGTAATTTTAATGTGTTATTATTTATTCTATCCTAAAAAATCATTTTAAACTTGTTGTTTTGATCAATTAAATTAAAGCTTTCGTAGCTTAAAGCTACGAAATTGTTTCTGGTGAAAATTCAAGCTAAATCTTAAAAAATCACGATTTTTACCCCACTGTACATGTAATAGACACTTAAACTTCTCCTTAACGCTGAAAGGGTAACTTTTTTCTTGAATATGAGTAATTCCAAATGATATCGACAAATGACAAAACATGAGTATTTTTGATTCGAATGAAAGTGTGTATTCCGTTTGGGTTAGAGGAAATATGAGTTTTCCACAGCAATTGGGAATTTTTTGACTCAAGCGTAACTTTTGAAAAGGGCGTATCGATTTGAGTAAGAGAAATCTTTGATAATTTACATCTCAAAAACTATGAGTCGTACCAAAATAGTGTCTTAGAAAGAGTTATAGAGTATATTCAACCATCAATATGAAAAAAATGTACACTGAGAAAAAAAATTATTACTCTTTTTTTATTTACAAAATAAAAATTCAATTTGCAATATCCAAAATACATATTTTTTAATTTTTTTTTAAATTTTGTTCATACAAAATAGAAGTCATGCAGAAAATTTAAAAAATGGGCCCAAGATGGTAAAACGATTTTTGACGAACTTTGTGGAACATCGAATTTTTAGGAATTTTCGAAACTTCCAATTTTTGTATGTTAACAATCATTTTTAGCCACAAATTATGAATCCTGATGTGATTTAAAACAAAAAAGGTTATTATCAATCTCCTTTTAAATGTAGCCATTCTCGAAATATTTTAAAAAATATTTCTAATTTGTTGTCTTTTTTATAGTAAATAATCCCTTTTAATATGTTTGTCGTGTTATACCGACATGTTCATGAAATTTTATGAATTTGCTTATAATTTCCAACAACTTTTCCAAATACATCGTTATGGTAAAGACATATGTTTAGGAGTTACGTTACGAAACATTCGAAGACATGTGGGTAGGCTAAAAGGGCCTATTTACTATTAAAAAGACAATAAATTACAAATATTTTTTTTAATATCTCGAGAATCGCTATATTTAGAAGGAGATTGATAATAACCTTTTTTGTTTTAAATAACATCAGGATTCATAATTTGTGATTAAAAATGACTGCTAACATACAAAAACTCGAAGTTTCGAAAATTCCTAAAAATTCGATGTTCCACAGTTTGTCAAAAATACTTTTACCATCTTGGGTCCATTTTTTTAAATTTTCTACATGACTTCTATTTTATATGAAAAAATTGAAAAAAATATATAAAAATACATATTTTTTGATATCGCAAATTGAAATTATATTTTGTAAATAAAAAAAAGAGTACTAATTTTCGTTATCAGTGCATATTTTTTTCAAATTAAGCCAACAATACTCTATAACTCTTTCTAACACACTACTTCGGTACGACTCATATTTTTTGAGATATAAATTATCGAAGATTTCTCTTACTCAAATCGATACGCCCTTTTCAAAAGTTACGCTTGAGTCAAAAAATGAACCATGATGATGTATTTGGAAAAGTTGTTGGAAATTATAAGCAAATTCATAAAATTTCAAGAACATGATGGTATAACACGACAAACATATTAAAAGGGATTATTTACTATTAAAAAGACAATAAATTAGAAATATTTTTTTTAAATGTTTCGAGAATGGCTACATTTAGAAGGAGATTGATAATAACCTTTTTTGTTTTAAATCACATCAGGATTCATAATTTGTGGCTAAAAATGATTGTTAACATACGAAAATTCGAAGTTTCGAAAATTGCTAAAAATTCGATGTTCCACAAAGATCGTCAAAAATCGTTTTACTATCTTGGGCCCATTTTTTAAATTTTTGCATAACTTCTATTTTGTATGAAAAAATTTAAAAAAAATTAAAAAATATATATTTTCTATATTGTAAATTGGATTTTTTATTTTGTAAATAAAAAAAAGGGTACTAATTTTTTTTCTCAGTGTACATTTTTTTCATATTCAACCATCAATACTCTATAACTCTTTCTAAGACACTATTTCGGTACGACTCATAGTTTTTGAGATATAAATTATCAAAGATTTCTCTTACTCAAATCGATAAGCCCTTTTCAAAAGTTACGCTTGAGTCAAAAAATTCCCAGTTGCTGTGAAAAACTCATATTTCCTCCAACCCAAACGGAATACACACTTTCATTGGAATCAAAAATACAAGTTTTTAAAATCTGCATTTTTAGGATGATTTCATTTGGAATTGCTGATATAAGTAATATTTGAAATGTAAATTTTTTTAAACTGTATATAATCGAGTCCCAAATTATCTATAATCGAATCATATATAATCCTCTGTAATCCTAATCCGCCCTGTCACAAAGTTATACATCACTGCTTTATCATGTAAAAAAAATGCGGCCAGTACGACACACATGTCAAAATTCAAAACGGCCGCAAAGGGTTAAATTTATAAATTTAATCTTGAAGTATAATCTTAGCCTTAATATCATTGATTGGCTTAGGCTTTAATTGGCTTTAATATCATTGATTGGCTTAGCTTTAATATCATTGATTGTATCTGCGTTCAGGAATGCCGATGTCAACGTTTAATGATGTTTCCTTCGTTGTGTCCCCATTTCATATCCCTCCTATTCGATCGATAAACTTTTACTAAGTCGCGGCAATACATACACACACTCTTTACAGACACACGGGCTAAAGGTTGTGCAGTCCACTGATCATTCAACAAGAGCCAAAGGTTGTACCGCTCATGACAACTCTACATGAACTGATGATTGCGCCGGCTAGTGACCATTCTATCCTGGATTCCTCGAGTCGAGAAAGACGCACCACGCTAGATATGGGGTACAGACTAGGGGGGCGTTGCTGATTAATGGTCAGCTGCATCCCAATAGGAAGTATCCCGTGTCGGGCACACGTACAGAGCATCGAAGACTGCGAAATACCAATTATGAGAACACTTGTAATACTAACCTCGAGCCAACCGCGAGTAATCGGTTACATATTACTAACATAGTTGTAAGACAAAAATTGTCAAAATATTGGACTCCCGGCCCCGTCAGGCTAACGCCACATGTGCCTTAATAAAATATATATTTTGGAAAAAAAAACATTGATTGGCATAGTTATTATGAATTTAACGATGTTGATGGTATCCACGTAAAAATTCTTATTCGCAGTGCTTTAGTAGGAAAAGTTAAACAGTGTTATTTGTTCATTGTAAAGCTAGCCGATGACGCAGACTTTTGCATCTTTTCGCCTTAGATTGAACATTAGGAAGCAGTACTACATGCTACATATGAATGCCTAAATGACTCTCATTCAGACTGATTTCAATGCTGTATGATTAAAATTGGTGAGTTGGAAAAAAATATTATTGAGAACAAACCATAACTAAGGGGGTCTCCGTAGCCACATTGGTTGCGCGTTCGCTTAGTAAGCGATCGATCGTGAGTTCAAAACTCAGGGCCCTCATTGACCATCTTTGTGTTGTTACAAAATAGCTACGTCCACGCAACAATCATCAGCGATGGAGATCGATCCACGGTCGAAAAAAGATCGATTCATCCATACTACTGCTCTGCTCTGCAAGACACATCGGGCTGCTGTTCTATAAATAACTCAACAATGATCGATCAACTTTCTCCGCTGTCCGGTGGTCCAACTGGATAATGGAAGAACAGAAAAGAATACTCTTACGCCTAAATGGCTACTGTGTGAATGTACCATATGTAATGGTATAGAAGGAATACTGGCGAATGACAACTGTGTAATGTGCTAATTATAGATATGATAACCATGTGACATGTACACGATTAAAATTCGGCTCTGTTACATCTAAAAATGCTAATGAGCCTTAAATAAATAAATGGGATAAAAAAAAAACCATAACTAATATTGGATCGTTATTTTGAAAAATCTGTAAATCTGTATGAAAACCAAAAAAATTTCATGTAATGTAAACTGTATCTACAGATTCTTGGTTTCAAAAAGTCTGAAAAATCTGTATGAAAGCAGATTATTCTGTAGATATGGTAACCCTGGCCACGACATGAATTCAAATAAGGTACACTGGGGCAAGTGGAACCCTAAAAACCATTATTTCAAAAATTAAGTGCTATATTTTACCTGTTCTTGACTATTTTTCAAAACGAATTTCACACATCGCTACTATAGTCAATTATCTATATATATATATATATATATATATATATATATATATATATATATATATATATATATATATATATATATATATATATATATATATATATATATATATATATATATATATATATATATATATATATATATATATATATATATATATATATATATGTATATGGAACTGGAAAATGAATACGTCAACTAGATCTTAAGCTTGCAAAAAAAGACGGGTGGGTAATGTCGGTGACATAACCGGAGTGACGTAGGACTATACAAAGGGGACAGCTTTTGCTAAATATATATTTTAAATATATTGTTTTATTTTCTTCTCCTACGTGAATACCTACCTATCTTCCTGAAAAATGGATTAGTTTACTGTTTACTCTTTATGAACATGTTGGGGGTTCTGAAAAGAACCTTTGGTGTTGTTTTTTTTTTACAAACTTGATTCTTGATTTTTTTCTGAAGGCTTTGTACTTGTTCAGTGTCGGGCATCTTTCGGCGTATACACATATCGTACAATCAAAGTGATGGCTGTGATAGGGAATGCATAGGTGGTCATCAGCTCGTTCACTATCATATATTTCACTATTGAGCACATTACCGTACCTTAAACTGTGGTTTCGGAAACGAATGAATTGTAAGATTTGTAGTCTTGCCTTGATGAGATGAGGGGTAGAGTGAAATGAAATGAAATACAGTTTGAATAGATAATAATAATATATAGTGGTTTTGAATTTAATGGTATATAGTAGAGCTGAAAAATGGATAGGTTTATTTAATGTATTTGTCCTTATTGGTGAGTGAAGCTGTGAAATTAGGGAATCAGTTAAGTAATGGCCTTTCCCTTAACTTGTCCTCCTTTATTACGTCCACACGTCCACGTTGCTGCTTGTTTTCTTTTTATGATGTGATGCGATGCGATGTAAAACGATGCTGTACAACCACACTGGTTTATGGTTTGAAAGAAAATGAGATATTTTTCTGAGGTCCGCGCGTTTTGTACTCTAGCGGTACACACTCACAGGATAGAGACAAATCTGCAGACTCAGCCAAAGGGGCGAGTCCAACGAGACGAACGAATGAGCGTTAAAAGGCAGCGATGACAAAAAAAATACATTCATTACGATTCGTTCGCTCGTTGGATTCACATGCAGGCTAAAAAGGGTCCTTTTCAGGATCACAAAATTGTCTTTAATCTAAAGAGTTTATTGTTTTGTTATCACTCGATATCCCCATCTTGTTCGGCTAAACCTTCCTGTTTAGCGATTGCGTTTGCCACTCGCCACAGCTATACAGTTGGAAAATTTCTTCCCATCCAGCTTGTGACATATTTTACAGTAAATTATATTTAATGCGACGTGCCGAAGCACCACTCAGTGTCGCATTGGAGACGATTTTAACCTGTAATTGAACATTTGCGATGACAGTGGTACAGTGTCGACTTTCAATGTGTCGCATTACATGTCCGTCCAATTAGCTAAATGTCGAACTAATTGTAAATTACTGTACTTTCAATCTGGAAACAATTTAAGAATTGGTGAAAATTGAATAATCAGGAAAGTCCCCAACTATCAATAAGCTCAGAACAACTGCCAAATTCACATACTCATCAGATCCTGACAAACAAATTATGAAAAAATCAATTTGTGTTTTATTATTATTTTGGATATTATTATAGAAAGCATTGAACTGTATTTCGTAAACTCTTTTTTGAAAGGTTTAATGGCCCTGAAAACACGGCGCTTAGTTTTATGGAATGGTTCCAATTTAGAAAACTTAGTACTCGTGGTTTTGGAAAAAATCATTTCGAACGCCCTCGATGTCGCCTTGTTCTGGATTTGCCACCAAAGCAGATTGTATAAAGAACAAACTTTTTTCTTCTGCTACCAGCTGCTGTTTTGCGATTGCGTCGTTTGCCACTCGCCACTCGCTGCAACTGCCTGTTGTCTTGATATCCACCGAACCGAATGTGTTCTGTTCCGAATGCGGGTTCTCTTATCGTCGCGAGCAGCTTTGCCAGCCAACTCGATCACTTCGGCGGCCGAAACTATACAACGGCGGCTAGGTGGACTGGTGCACTGGTACTAACGCGATCGGCCTAGCCAGACCAACACGGTTCGAGCGGGATTTTGCCTTTCACTTCACTTTTCCTCCTTTGCCATGTCCAGACATGGCTGCTTAGTTTGGTTTGTTGATGTGTTGTGATGCGAACTGATGTGGTGTACGGTTTGAATGCGAATGATCGTTACGGAAGGAAGGAAGGTATTGTATTATAGAGACTTTAAACTTTTGCAGTTCATTCGTCTCTAGCCTTGAGAAAGGCCCTTTGAAAACTCTACTCTACTCTACTCCAGCGCTACCACCTCCGCCCTCTTGCCTTGAGAAAGGCTCTCGATCCCTCGCCATCCAGCTCGTCCAGCAACGATGTTGTCCAGTCGGTGTCCACACAAAGAATGATCGTTACGGCAGCGGAGCGGGGATTTTTAAGCTGACTGGCTGGCTCGAGAATTACGCATGTGTGAGACTGCGACCAATGTTTCGTTCATTTTTTTTTCTTTTTCCTTTCCAATCGTGCTTCATTCTATTTTGCTGCTGCTCTGGTTGCCCGTTTTGGTCGGAACGATTTGAGGAGCACAAAATGGACCAATCAAAAATGGGCACATAGTGCATTTGGACAATGCTTGATATTTCACAATTATTCAATTATTTATCTCACGAAAAATGAAATGTTATTCGTTATGATAGATGCGTAGATATATTTCCTATCAATTGATGCAAAAACCTTTGCGATCTATTGAGAAATGCTCGAGTTATAAGCGTTCCAAATCTTGCATTTTTTCCTACTTGTTCAGTGCCTAGATTTCCATTTCACCCCCTATATCTTCCGGTTAGACGTAGTCCTACGTCAATAATTTCTAAACCTACAAAGGTCTTCAATTTAAATAAATCAACTCTATTCCGTTAGTGTGATGGTTAAAAATCCTACAAATATTTTATTTAGTTTCGTATATCATTTTTATAAACAATATATTTACTTTGAGTCTCTTCCACAGTCTAATCTTCACCTACTGCCCCTGATATTAAACTTTCTGTTACAAAGAATAAATTTAAATTTAAATTCTATTCAAATACATAAATTTGTGCATCCATCTCACCTTCAACTAATTCGTCAATTACATAAATTCAAATTAGATTGATTTCGATTGATCTTTTTACAATTTTTAATAACGTATGGCGTATAGCGATTCAATTTTTCTTTTACCATTTCAGTTCAATTATCTTTTCAAGGATTAGGAACCTATTATCTCCTATTTGTATCTTCATACCTATTGTGTGTCTCTGGCTTGAAAACGATATTTTCTTGCAGCATCTGGAACCGTTGTTTTGGAATAGAGCGCGCACGCAGATTACGTAACAACGGGGGTAAGTGGAAACCTGAAAATTTTTGCTTACAACAATTTAAACTCTGTTAGAAGGGTGTGTGAAAATGAATAAAACAAACTGTATTCACTTTCTTTTATTCTTTGATAATGAAAAATAAATTAATCAATTCAGTTAAGGAAATAAACAAAAATAAAGAGGATGTTTATTGCTTTTTTTCTTAGATGGCCCACCTCATACCCATACACATCTTTTGAAGTGTGGAAGGTTTACGAGCAGATATCTTCGATGATTTTTTTTTTCAATTCTGAGAGATTCCTTTTTATCTTGCTTCACTTCCGTGTATTCCATCTTTGTCTCTCAATCCAATACTCGTTGTGATACAAACACTTTGCATATATTTTTGAATTCACTTAAATTATTCGCCCGTTTTGCGGCTTCTGGAAGCTGGTTAAATAAATGGTAACCCTTGTAAAATAGGGAATTTTGTGTGCACGTCTTTTGAAAATTCTGCAATCTAAGATCTCCTGCTTGTCTTGTTTCGTAACAATGTACATCTCTTCCATACACTACCTAGCTTCTCAAGTATTGTGGAGCCATTCCTATCGTCACACGGTATACAAAAACTAATGCGTTAAACTCGATTCGTTGTCGAATAGACATCCATTGCAGACAGTTTAACATTCTTATCCTTGGTGTCAGCCGATCACAATAAAAATTAAACGCATCACCTTATTCTGGAGGATCTGCATCCTTCTCCTTTGTTGTTTCGTCGCGAGGAACAGAATGGAAGCACAATAATCAAAGTGAGGAGCGATTATTGATTTGCAGACCATAATTTTCGCATCTGTTGTCAGGAAACGATTGACTCTGCACAGTACACCAAACTTTTGGGTGGCCTTACGTATTGTATAGTTAATGTGCTCGTTAAAATTCAATTTTCCGTCCAACATAACTCCGAGATACTTCATTGACTCTACTCTCTGAATTTCCTCACCGTCAATTTGAATTGTTCTATCTATATTAGTACTCAACCGTGTAGTAACAACCATGAATTTTGTATTGGTAACGTTCAGCTTAAGCCTCCTCCATTTTAACCACTCCAAAAACATGTTCAGCTCATGATTCATTTTATTGAAGCAACGACAAACAGTACTGTATCGTCGGCAAAGAGATTGATTTCAGCTTCTTGCAGGATCAATTTCACATCGTTTATATACAATATAAACAACAATGGTCCAAGCACACTACCTTGTGGAACACCTAAGTTTACTTCTGCTGTTGGTGATATGCAACCGTTGTATTTTGTCACTTGTACACGATTTTCTAGATAGCTGTGAAACCAATCCAGCACGGTCCCACGGATACCGATGCGCTTCAGCACTCTTTTCAGCTTCTCCCAATCAATTGTTTCGAAGGCTCGTTTAAGATCTACAAAAACAGCAAGAATTATTTTTCCTTGCTCTATGTACTGCTTCCACTTTAAGAGTAATAAGTTCAAGGCTGATTCACAAGAGTGATGTTTCCTAAAACCGGATTGCTCTTCCAACAGGATTCCGGTACGTTCCACATATGCCATCAACTGTTCCTTCACAATCGTCTCTAAAACCTTTTCGTAAAGTGGTAAAATGTTTATCGGTCTATGGTCTTCTGGCCTAGTCGATTTAGGTATTTTTGGTATCGGGATCACCACTGTTTTCTTCCATGCTTCTGGGAACATGCCATGCTGAAGAGAGCCGTTTACAATTAGAAGTAGTTGGTTCGAAATTACATTGAATGAGTCAATCATTACTCGCTTCGTAATATTATCTACGCCACTACAATCCTTAAGATTTGTAACCGTTTGTTTAAGCTTCCACATACTGATCGGTTGGAAATTATCAAAGCAACTTTGTGCCTCTTCCTTTTCTTGTATTGTCGATGATGGCGATGGAATCATGTTACGGATTTCTTCAACGCTTTTCACGATTAAAGTATTCAGCAATCCAGCTGTTTCAGCTCCAGAACGCTTTACATCGAAAATAATTTCCATTGTTGCATTTCCTCCAGGTTTAATAAGTGATTTCAGACATTTCCATAGTTTTTTCGAATCTCCATTGCATCGTTCAATTTCACGCTGTACTGCTTTGTTTTTGGAAGCTCGAAGCTCCCGTACATAGACGTTGCGCAGTAATCTATACTGTATCAAATTACATAGGCTGCGGGTCCGTTTCCACGTGCGGTAGACTCTATCCCTTTCGGCTTTCACCCCTCGTAGGTCGGCTCCATACCAGCTCTGTGATCTGCCAAGCCTTAAATCGGCTGTTTCCGTCAATTGTTTTACCGCGGATACGAGTGAAACACTGAGTTGTTCAGCAGCATAATTAACCGAAACACTTGTTCTTGCTAGCGTCACATCAGCTCGTAGGATAGCTTGTAGACGTTCTCTCGAATAACGCTTCCAGGATACGATCTGTGTCTTTCGTTCAGGTAGATTTATTCTCGTCGTATTACCAACCTGATGCAGATGGTTTCATGATCAGAAATTTTCATGTCTTCTACGATTGTAGCTTCACATCCCACGTTGGAGAAAACAAGATCGATGATGGTGCTACTAATTTGCGCAACACGTGTTGGTTCAGAGACAAGTTGATTCATCCCCAGTGCCTCCACTACGTTTTTTAGCTCACGAGCATATCCTGATTCGTTCCATCTAATGTTGAAATCGCCAACAATGACATTTCTTTTTTCTTCGGTAAACACATCTTCAAGCCATCTTTCGAAACATTCAATAAAACCTGTGTGACTGCTACTGGATGAGTGATACACACCTCCGTAGATTCCAGCTAAACACGAGCCTATCACTTCAACTGCTAGGAACCAGTTATCACCAGCTGTGGTGTTCGAAATCGTTTTGTAGTTCAGTCGCTCATCCATGTAGATCACGACACCTCCGGTGTGAGCTGATCTTGATAAACAAGCTGAGAACTTGTATTTCGGAATCTCAAATTCCTCAAAGTCGCGATCTTGTGTCAGATGCGTTTCCGTCAGAATAACAATTTTCGGTTCAATTTGTTCGATCATCAGTTTAAACTCGTCAAAATGGCATCGCAATCTGGCTATGTTCAGGTACACAATATCACGGTGCATATGTGATTGCTATGTCGAGAAATCCACCATTTCGTTGCGCCTTTCCAGTTGTCTTATGTAGACAGGACATTTGCTGCTCCACGCAGAATGGTTAACATCCATGCTAAGCTTCCGCTCTATGCGTAATCTTTGCAGTTCACACATTTTTCTACCTCCGAATTGCATTTTTTCACATTGTGGTCTCCACTACAGATAGGACAAATCATCTCTTTTGCCTTGCAGTTAGCAGCTTTGTGATTGAAAGCACTACATTTATAGCATCTCATCACATCTAACCCATTCAGAACACGACAACGATCCAGTCCACAATTTAATTTTTGCTTCGCAAGTCTTCGAAATTAGGTCAAAAGATAAAAATTTACAGGCACTTGAGAATTCTTGCGAATGTATGTCCGAACCATTCTTCCGGTGGCTGTAAAATATTGAAAACATCCAATTAGCAATATTTACTTTTATGTATTCCACTTAACCCAATTACAAAAACTTGCGGGGCATGTGGAAAAAGGCCGATTTTTGTAGTAAAAATGCAATCTTTCGCATTTTGTATCGGTTAATACAAAAATAAGCATTTTTTATTACCTAGTAGTGAAATGTAGCCGGTTTTCCGAATTGCCGATGGTCAAAAATGTAGTTTTACTGACAGCGTAATCGACTCTGATCGCAGCTGCAGAAATGCGGATGTGAACAAAGCGATATTTTATATTTGATCCACTTACCCCCAAATTCCACTTGCCCCAGTCTACCTTGCATCGAAACGAGATCACACTTGAGCTAATGTACGTAAATCTGGTTCTTCAGAATCAGAACGAAGGTTTAATAATAAAAACAATACATTTGTTCGGCGGACAAGAAATTTTACGATGTGATGTGCTGTGGTTATCGGTGAGAACTCTGAGGTGCCCTTCTCGTAGCGCTTTCATCCCACTGTGAATACCGTTCTGAATCATATTTCAGACGCTCAAGGCATATGATGCAGAAAACAGATCTAAACTTTATGCACAGGTATTATTTGGTTGATATTTTCAATAAATTAGTTCAATGTGCTTTTAAGCGTTCTACTTTGGTACCTATTTGATTGAAAACATAAAAAAATAATCGAGTTAAATGCGTTTCAAATGAAGCGAATAAGAATCAAACTTCGGACACTAAATCAAATTTCGGACAGAATGAATTCAAATTTCGGACACTTTATTTTGTAATTTTTGGACGAAAATTACATTACCGTTCTGAATCATATTTCGGACGCTTAAGGCATTAGATGCAGAAAACAGAGCTAAACTGTATGCAGAAGTACTATTTGGTTGATATTTTTACTAAATTGGTTCAATGAGCTTTTAAGCTTTCTACTTTGGTGCCTATTTGATCAAAAACATAAACAATTATTGAATAAAAATGTTTCTCAATTGAAGCGGATAAGAATCAAATTTTGGACACTATTTATGAAAAAACTCAAATTTCGGACAGAGTAAATTCAAATTTCGGACACTCTGTTTGCGAGAAGAGTAGTGAATCAGATCTAATCTCAATGGGATGTAGAGTCATAGTAAATAAATAAAACACTCTGTTTGCATAACGGTTTCTTGTGGTTTTAAGCTCAACTTGTATTTCTGTACAATTACTAATGCAATAAAATGATCAAACATGAGAAAAATGAAGTGTTCGGGTATTTTGGTTATTGGTATATTTGAAGATGTTTTTTCCATTTTTTGAGTGAACGAATAATTGGTACCTTGATGGTGGTATCGGTTCTGAAGCAATTGCGTATCACAGAACGAATTCCTAAGAATATTTTGAAACATCAGGACAACACCTAAAGCATTACATAGGGGTTTTTGAAAATTCTAAAAAATCCGAAATGGCCAAATCGGTCGATTAATCCTGAGATATTGATACCACCAGCTGAAAAAACGTGGTTTCGAGAAAAACGCGTTTAAAAATTCGTACAACAATACTATATTCCTTAAGGTGATCTCATACTTTTGACTGTAACATTCCAACGAAATCGAATATCAAAAAATCGTTTTAGGACAAAATTTCCGAGGGCATAAGCTTCCCAAAAATGCAAAAAAAGAAAATTCGATTTTTTCGATCTTCCTGACCGGTGTCCCCTCTTAACCGCAGTAGAGCCTGTTTTGATTTTCATCTGTTTCATCTCAAATGCGCTCTCATCCATCCGCTTCCATCCGCCCACATCCGCTTTGCATGTTGGCCAACACTGATTCTGAGGATTTCCTGAGGATTTTGGATTTTAGGTTGCAGCAGTAAAGATAGATGATCCTGCTCGAATGACATCCAAAGCGTCTTCAACTTTGTCCTTGTTGTATTTACGTTTCGCATCCATAATAAACCTGAAAACACACATTGTAGTATCACCAATTTTAACTGTCCGAAATATGAATCGCAGGAAAAAAAAAATCGAATCAAATTTCGGACATTTTATTTTATAATTTTTTGAAGAACTTCATTATGTTTTATAATCAACTGTGAAACACTTACCAAGCAATAACAGTTAAATGATAACGATGATGATCAGGGATGAAACACGAGGGAAATAGTTCAATTCAAATAAACGGTTATATTCTACCTGCTCACGCTAAGCGAACGTCAAAAACAAACAATAATGAGTAGTGCTGTTAAATTTTTGCCTACTATGTTATAGTTTAAAAGTAAATTTAATATAAAATGATAGTGAAACCAAGGGGATAATCTAAAGAATCAATTGTGATATTAATTTCAGAGTTATATCATCAGGGCATTAAGCATTTCAAGATATTATTACAAAGTGTCCGAAATATGATGCTGTCCGAAATATGATTCAGAACGGTACACTTGATTATATTTTAAAGACAACTGCGAAACACTTGCCAAGCAATCACAGCAAACTGTTAACCATGATGAGAACTGGTGAAACACGGGAGAAATTTAAATATTTATGAACGGGTAAATTCTACGTGCTCAGGCTAAGGAAACGTCAAACACAAACGATAATGAGTAGTGTTGTAAGATTTCTGCCGATTATGTTATAATTCAAATGTAGTTCTCATGTGAAATGATAGTGAAACCAAGGGATTACTCTAAAGAAGCAATTGTGATATTAATTTTATAGTTATATCATCAGTGCATTGAGCATTTCAAGATATCAGAACAAAGTGTCCGAAATATGATGTTGTCCGAAATATGATTCAGAACGGTATATATTTTCCCAACAAATCTCTTCTGCGTTCTTGAAGTAGGAAAAAAAGAATCTGACAATTTAAGATGATGAAGGCAAAATAAAGCTATCGATTCACGATGCAAACCATCCCATAAAAACTTGTCATCAGATTTATTGAACTCATTCAAACCGACTTAATTCAAATTTATGTTCAATTATGAAAGTTGATAGTATCAACAAATTTGAAAGTCGTTTATTTTCCTTGCATTGTCCCGTTGCCAACAAACGGCGATCGAATCAAAATAACAATCGGAACAACTTGTAATGATTACAATTTAAATTTTCACAATACACTCTTCATTCATCAGCCGGTCTTCCCCCATTGTTCTCGTGTTATTTCCTTTCCATTAGAGATGCTGCTTCGAAGCAAAAGACGATATCCTGCAAATGCTATCTCGACCCAGTTTTGTTAACATTCAACTTCCACCATTCTCCCCACTGCAAAACGGTATGTGCGGAACGTTTTAATTTTTCCTCAGTTGGAAATGCTTCCCAGAGAAAACAAAGTTTAACGCTTCATCTTTCTGTGTCTCTGTGCCTCGGTTTTTGTGGTGGGGATGATTGCATGAGAATTTGCATGAATAGGGGAAACAATCCGGCTAGGTCATATTGAATGTGATTCTGTTCTCAGTGGAAGTTTAGAACAAATATTAAAGTGCGTTTATCAAGTATTCAATTGCTGCCCGGACCAAGCTTTTATCGAGGGAATAAATGAACAATTTTAATAATCTAACACATTTTCAATTTATCGCACTATCATCACGTTTTTCGCCTGTTGATCACATTTGATCACCTCAATGGTTACTTACTGGCTTCTACAGAAATTTTAGTAAAAAAATCTCATCTAAGTGACCCTCAAGTAGAGCTCAATCCTATTTCGAAATTCTTCCATGATGGTACTTATGTCTTTTGCCAGGGATTGTGTAGAGAAAATATTGAAAAAATCTATGAAGGAGTCTGTCGGTAGAAAGACCAGTTGTATATGCGCGATAGAATACTACTGACTACTTTTTTCTAATCCTAGAGCTTGGATTCCTAATTTTTTTCGGGCAATACACTTATTTCCTCAAATGAAGTGGTTCCTCAGACCCCTATAGACGAATTTCATGCCAACTCGACTGGTCGTTGGCAGCACCATCTCAGATACCAGTGAAACGTTGTGGATATTGAAATATTCGAAAAATAATTAGACTATATTTGGAAAAAGCCAATTTTTTTTTTCTTTATTTTTTACAAAAAATTATTACATAAAAACTATGATACCTACAAAATTCATGTCAAAGGAACTGTAGGATATTGTTTAAATTTTAACAAAAAAATACCAAAAATCTTTAAAAAAAAAATCGCTTAAGGGGGTATTCTAGTGTAGAGACACGAATTTCGGACGTTTTTTCGAACTCCGTAAAAATAAAACAAAGAATATTTTTACTATCCATTATATCATTATTCGTTTATCTATCTTTCAACAATAAAACAAAAATAGGACGGAAAAAAAATATTCATAATTAGAATAGTTACATGCTGGTGAAGTGAGGGTGTTCAAAAAAAAGTTGTGCCATGGCGTACACGATTCCAGTCCTTCTGGTTATCTGAAACAAAAAAATCGAACAGATTCTGAATCAGTAAAGATGTCGCTATGGCATGAACCTCGGACAAGTCAAAAACATGGGTTTTAACAAAATGGCGGCCGTTTGAAAACAAAAATGCTGTTTAAAACGTTTTTTTTTGCGTTTACCGATTTTTTAAAAATAGTAAAATTAAAAAGTTATAATTTTTTATTGGTTCATGCGATAGAGAGATGTATGCAGATTATTTTCATATAAATTTGACATAAATCGGTTCAGTAGAACTTGAGATATCGTGTACGCCAGTTAGAAAAAAACTAGTTCCGAGAGAAACGCGTTTGAAGTTCATTGTGATGGCCGTAACAGGTTAGATACCACATCATTAAGATGGCTCTAACTAAGTAAATAATAGGATTTTCGATAAGTCCTTTCTAGAGTATATTCTTGAATGCCTAAACTACAGAAATATGTTAAAAAAAAATTTCGATTTTTTCAGATTTCTAGACTAGAATACCCCCTTAAGAAAAAGTTATTTTAAAAATAAAAATTCATTTTTCTCAAAAACGTATTTTTTTGAATTTCCCAAAATATATATATGAATAGCCCTTACAATTTCCAACATGTCATCCATACATCGGAAGATGGGCACTTTTACAGGGAAAAAGTTTTTTGAACAACAACTTTTTTATGTTACAACTTATCCTAATTTTGTTTAAAGTCAAGATAGCGATATAGTTTAATCGAAAAAGTTTTAGATCTTGTTAAAATATAAACATTTGTCGAAGACGTCAACTTTCTATCTTTTATAGTTTTTAGAATATAAGTCATTTTTGTATGAAGACTCCTGAAAAAATAATGTTTTGCTCGAAACATTTTTGAGTGTAAATTCTCACGTTTGACATCTTCTTTACATGTTTCTAAATAGAGAAAAGGTAGCAGAGCATTTAAAATGCAATAATTTATACATAAAAATGTAACAAATTTAACATTAATAAAAATTTTTCAAAAAAAAAAAAAAAAATTAAATGTTTTTGTTCGGAAAACTTTTTCCATGTAAATGTGCCCATCATCAGATTTATGGAAAACTTGTTGGAAATTTTGGAGGCTATTTATATCAATTTTTTTCAGAATTTTAAAAGCATATATTTTCGAGAAATATTTTTATTAATTTTTTTTTCAATGAAAATTTTTTCCAAAAAATTCTTTGATAATTTTTAATGAAAACCAAAATAATTTCCTACATTTCATTCTTTAACTTAAATTTTGTAAGTTCGAGAGTTTTTTTGTAGCTTTTTCTTAAATTTGGGTTTTTCCAACATTTTTTTCGAAAAATTTTAATTTAAAAACTATTTGATCTATAAAAAGTTGGTCAGAGAATGAAATGTAGGAAATTACTTTTTCCCCCCTGTTGTGTGTGAACCACTGCGCCCATTATTTTGAACTATTGTGGTATACCCCTTTCTTATACTACACTTCAAGCTTATCTACTACTTATTGATGAAGGAGTAGACTGAAAGCTATAGCGTGATAGGTGCCAATCAGGAATAATCTGTTTGATAAAATTTGTAATCCT
The DNA here is from genome assembly GCF_029784135.1 of Toxorhynchites rutilus septentrionalis. Taxonomy (NCBI): domain Eukaryota; kingdom Metazoa; phylum Arthropoda; class Insecta; order Diptera; family Culicidae; genus Toxorhynchites; species Toxorhynchites rutilus. The sequence goes on along the minus strand of NC_073745.1, from coordinate 320,411,205 downwards.
GATCAGCGACGCAGACCAAATTTCTTTGGGCTCCAGAATAGCTTTATCAAGGTGTTGAAGTCTGCGTCTAGTTAGAGCTCCGCAGTTACAGAGCAAATGTTCCGAGTTTTGCAACCATTCTATTGGCTGTCAGGAAATGACTTGGGTTTTGTTAAAAAATTATCAAAGATTTTTTTGGAATAAAATTTTATTGAAAAAAAAAACTTAAATTAAAATTCTTTTTTCTCGAAAACATATGCTTTAAAATTCTGAAAAAATATATATAAAACCCCCCTAAAATTTCCAACAAGTTTTCCATACAATGGACGATGAGCACATTTAAATGGAAAAAGTATTTTGAGCAACAATTTTTTAATTTTTTTCTTTGAAAAAATACTAATAATGTTTAATTCGTAACATTTTTATGTATAAATTATCGTAATTTACATGCTCTGCAAACTTTTCTCTATTTCGAAACATATCAAGAATGTGTCAAACGTGAGAATTAGCACACAAAAATGTTACGAGCGAAACATTATTTTTTTCAGGAGTCTTCATACAAAAATGACTTATATTTCAAAAACTATAAAAGATAGAAAGTTGACGTTGTTTGCGCTGATACGAAGTCTTAAACATCCCTAGCCAACGAGATCCACAACAGCGAAACAGCAATAGCTCACACAGTGAGTCTCTTGGGAGAGCATAATTTTTGACGTAGGACTACGTCTAACCGGAAGATATAGGGGGTGAAATGAAAATCTAGGCACGGAACAAGTAGGAAAAAATGCAAGATTTGGAACGCTTATAACTCGAGCATTTCTCAATAGATCGCAAAGGTTTTTGCATCAATTGAACGGAAATATATCTACGCATCTATCATAACGAATAACATTTCATTTTTCTTGAGATAAATAATTGAATAATTGTGAAATATCAAGCATTGTCCAAATGCAATATGTGCCCATTTTTGATTGGTCCATTTTGTGCTCCTCAAATCGTACCGACCAAAACGGGCAATCAGAGCAGCAGCGAAATACAACGAAGCACGATTGGAAAGGAAAAAGAAAAAATATAAACGAAACATTGGTCGCAGTCTCACACATGCGTAATTCTCGAGCCAGCCATTCAGCTTAAAAATCCCCGCTCCGCTGCCATAACGATCATTCTCATCCAAACCGTACACCACATCGTTTCGCAACACATCACATCAACAAACCAACACAAGCAGCCATGTCTGGACATGACAAAGGAGGAAAAGTGAAGAGAAAGGCAAAATCCCGCTCGAACCGTGTTGGTTTGCAATTCCCCATAGGTGTATTCGCCAATTGCTCCGCAAGGGTAGCTCGGCCGAGCGCGTTAGTCCCAGTGCACCAGTCCACCTAGTCGGCGTTATATAGTTTCGGCCGCCGAAGTGATTGAGTTAGCTGGCAAAGCTGCTCGCAACGATAAGAAAACCCACATTCAGAACAGACCATATTAGGTTCGGTGGACAACAACAGGCAGTTGCAGCGAGTGGCGAGTGGCAAACGCAATCGCAAAACGGCAGCAGGTAGAAGAAGGAAAAAATTTGTTTATACAGACAACAAAGCAAAGGTAGCAAAACCAGCCACCGTAAAACACGGCGTTTTTCAGGGCCATTAAACCTTTCAAAGAAGAGTTATTAAAAGTTTTTCACAATACCAATGCATTCTAAAGTGACATAATATGACATATAATATAAACTGATTTATTTTGTTTATGCTTGTTTTTGAACTTATTGGTGGTTGGGGTCTTTTAAATTGATCATTCAGTTTTCACAAACCCATGCTTGGTTTCCGAATTAAAAGTGGCTTCAAATTACAACACATTGTATACAGGATGGCATTAACTAATTTTCTCGGTAGCAAGAACTGCCTTCTTTGGTTGATAACTGATGTTGAAAATTGACTGACGTTACATCTGCATTGTATAGAAAAATAACTAAGGAGCAACATGATGAGCTATGTATTTCCTGCTGCTCTGTTCGTTTTTTAAAGGACTTTAATCCGAAGGTCATCCGTCCCTGTATTTACTGTTGGTTTGTCAGAACGCTTATAGCTCGTTTGTTTTTCGACAGATCGTAGACTTCGTCTCCAAAAGCTCAGTTCTTTTTCATTTTTATTTACTTTGTTTGCGGAGACTACAAATCTTACAATTCATTCGTCTCCGAAACCACAGTTTAAGGTACGCTAATGTGCTCACTAGTGAAATATATGATAGTGAATGAGCTGATGACCACCTATGCATTCCCTATCACAGCCATCATTTTGATTGTACGATATGTGCAAACGCCGAAAGATGCTATATTTAGCAAAAGCTGTCCCCTTTGTATAGTCCTACGTCACTCCGGTTATGTCCCCGACATTACCAACCCGTCTTTTATCGATTGCTTTGTATCGCTCTTTCGCTAGAGACAGACCAAAACAGTTGATTGTAGACAGGATAGGACAGAGAACAGAATCTGACTCAGAAATATACGGTCGGAAAAAATCTGAATAAATGTGTGAAACCGCAAAAATTACATCCACACGCGAAATCTTGTTTGATTTTCGGTTTTTGTTTTCCTTTTCCGCTTTTGATCAGTATTTATTGTCATTTTTTTTTTCATTAACTAGAATAGCATCTAGAAGAGGCTCTCATTACCACAAATTTGAAATACATAACGTAACTATACAAATAAGGCGCCTGTCCATCTCACCCCCACTGTCCGTTCTACCCGCACCACCCCTGCATGGCATGACTTCTGGAAATGTTGTTGCCATGTCCATTCTTGCACCGCTCAGAGAATCACGATGCGTCGAAGCGCGATGCATATATAAGAGAAGAATAGAAGCTACAACATTCAGTTAGGGTGATTCAGGAAAGGATTTAAGAACTTCGAAACAGAGAATTTTGTTCTAAACTCCGCCAAATTCTTCCACATTCGAAGCCTTTCTGGACACCGACAAAAATTCTCAAAAAGAGCCCTACCCTTTCTGTTCTATTATGAAAATTAAGACGATCAAAGATGTAAAGCATTAGCTGGCAAATTGAAATGTATAGAACATTAATCAAAAACGTATTAGAAATAAACATTAATTTATGCACTCCGGTCAGCATGATGTGTTGACGTTGAGAGTTTATTTGGGTATGTTGTTGCTATGCCCATCGAAACGCGATGCATATACACTGCGTTTCATAACTGTAGAACCACTAAATTTTATCTGAGTTTTCAGAGATATGTGAGAAGTCGGTTGTATTGAAGTACATAGTGTAAGATATCTTCATTTATAAGACTGGCCATTTGAACTTTATTGTTTTGTCCAGCCGCGAAACATTAAAAAACTAAAATTCCAGTGTTTCATAACTATAGAACCAGACGGAAAAACTTTCATTCCTTTATAAAATTAACGTCAATTTCACATGAGTTAAAATAAGTTTCTAATTCGTAGGTCATCTTTAGTTCTCAAACGGTTCAAATGAAGGATATTTGGCTCAAGGAGAATGGTGAAGTCGCCGTGAGGTGCGGAACAAATGACCTTGCACTGAATCTTGTCAAGTTGTTGCTGCGTTCTCGGGAAAATACAGCGTGGAAATACAAAAACCACTCAAGCCTAGAATTAGAATCATCGGTTTCTCTGAGGATATGAGTGAGGAAGCTGTACTGATAAACATGAAGAAGCAGAACAGTTTAGATTATCAGTGTGAAACAGATGCCCGTGGTTATGATATTCTGATGAAACTTCAACGCGTAAACCTGGGATAGGGAAGGTGTATAGTAATCGACAAAACTGATGCAGCGTTCTGCCCGAAATGTGCCGGCCATTACATGGCAGAAGAGTGTAAAGCAGACTTTGTAAAGTGCATTAACTTCCATCTGGAAAATGCCAAACGAGCCACAGGCATACTACTTAATATTGCCCATGCTGCCTGGAGTAAGGAATGTCCACTCGACTTTTCAAGCTAGCAATCCATGAATGAAACAACCGGCGAGGGTTCACTGTCATCGATGGATATGAATCACCAGCTTGAAGACTCAGCTGGTCCAGGTTTATTCTTGACCAGTATATGTCCATCCGAAGCGAAAAAAGATTTTGCACCTGTTCTCAGAGGAATTCAACCATTCTAGCTTCTACCGGAAAACTCAATTGACCTGCCTTCACTGATTGATGTAAAATTCCAGCTTGATGACTCGACTGGTTCAGGTAAAAATTCGACCAGCGACCAGCGACTGGTTCAGGTAAAAAATTGTTCAGCCGAAGCTTTGATAGTATTGCACCTGCCCTCAGAGAAACTCAACCATTTCGGATGCTATCGAAGGACTCGCTTGCTGCTGACCACGCACGTAATGCTTCAGTACCAGACACACCCCTCCACATATATTATCAGAACGTGCGAGGATTACAGACGAAGATTGACGAATTCTTCATCGCGGCATCGGACAATGAGTATAACGTCATCGTTTTAACCGAATCTTGGTTGCATGATGTCATCATGTCTGCTCAGCTATTCGGTCATTATTATAGTGTGTATTCAACTCTTCTTTGTGCACTGCTTCTGTTGAAACTGGTCTCGAACATTTTTGGGTAAACTTTGACTGCAATGACCAAAATGTTTGCCTTGACGTCGTGTACATCCCCCCTGATCAGGCGAGATGTAGTTCCACTATCGAGAGTCATATCAGCTATCTCTGCGATTGTGTCATCGCACGATATGCGCACCGTGCATCTCCTGTTCGGGGATTTTAACCTGACTGATGTTGGCACACAACACCTTCCCTTGAACGCTGGGATGGGCAACAAGAATGATGTAATGCATTATCGCGGCGTGACGTCACTATGTGCAGTATCCAATTTATTTGAAATTCTGATAAGCAATGAATTGTTTCGAATTGCAAAGTCATATATTTCCCAAGGCCAACATGGTTTTATTCCCGGGGAGGTCTACAGCTACGAACTTAGCACAATTTGAAATCCATGGAACAGGGAGGGCAAGTCGATGTGGTGTACACGGATCTAAAATCTGCGTTTGACAGAGTGAACCATAAAATCCTTCTGTCCAAACTAGACAGATGGAATCATACTTGACAAACCGTCAACTTAACGTTAGGTTAGGGATTACCGAATCTACACCGTTTTCTAACCTCTCCGGTGGGCCTTTATTGCTCTCCTTGTTCTTCAATGATCTCTGCTATGCCGTGCCCCAGGGATTTCGAATCGTATATGTTGATGACTTCAAAATATTTTGGCACGTGAAGTCTGTCGATGACTGCAGGATGTTGCAAACGGTCATAGACATTTTTGCGAGTTGGTGCAGGCGAAACTGTCTGATCATAAGCGTGAAGAAGTGCACAGTCATCTCATTCACTAGGAAGAAACCCCCTATCATCTGGACCTACCGCATAGGGAACGAGCCATTGGAAAGGACACGCGTTGTGAAGGACCTCGGTGTAATGTTGGACTCAGAGCCGAACTTCCGTGAACATTATGACTATGTCATCAACAAAGCCAACCGAAACTTAGGGTTCATCTTCCGGATCTCCGCCGAATTCCGTGAGCCATACTGCTTAAGATCTCTGTATTTTAGTTTAGTTCGGTCAACATTGGAAACAGCGGTTGTAGTATGGAGCCCCTTTCGCAGGGTATGGATCGATAGGATTGGGAGAATAGAATCAAAGTTTCTGAGGTACGCATTGAGATTTCTGCCTTGGCAAAATCCAAATGAGCTCCCATCATATGAAAGCCGATGTCGTCTGCTGGGGATAGATACACTGGAGAAGAGACGGAACATAATTAAAGCCACATTCGTCGGAAAACTTCTCCATGGTGAGATAGATTGATTTGAAGAGCTTAAACGAGCAGTATTCTCTGCGTAGAACAAGATACGCACTACAACATGGCACATCTTGGTCGAAACCATCCGAATGGGTTATTTGAACTGATTGAGAACTAAAGATGAACTGTGAATTAGAAAATTATCGAAATTCATGTAAAATTGGCGTTAATGTTGTAAAGGAGTGAGATTTTTTCCATCTGTTTTTATAGTTATGAAACATTGGAATTTTAGATTTTGTAATATTGCTTGCCTGGAAACAACAATAAAGTTCAAACGGCCAGTCTTAAAAATGAAGATAGTTATTGTATTCTACACTATATACTTCAATGCAACCGACTTCTTACATATCTCTGAAAACTCAGAAAAATGGAGTGATTCTATATATATATATGAAACGCAGTGTATGTGGCAACCCTGGTGCAAACTATGTGAATATTCATCTTAAAGTAGGGCGCAAGTGAAAAACTTTTCGTCTCAATCTAGGTAATACGCAGTCAATCAAATTTATTTTTCAAGTGCATTGCACATGAAAAAAACTTGCAACCTTTTTTCCCATGCTTCCATGCCTGTTTCTCCGTCAAAGGAAAAAACGACTTTGTGACTCTGACTTTGATCATTTACGTTTTTGGTCAATTAGAAGTACAATTGGATTGAAATTAAGTTTAGAACGCCTCAATAATACTGAAATTTGAGTTTCTGTTAAAATATCAGTTGGACATTTATAATTTTGAACGCTAGCATTGATTTAAGAAAAAAAATCTAGTTCGTTCATTTAATCTGATTTTTTTACTTTATCATACAATATTGACAGATATCCAAACACTGATAATTTTGATCTCTTTCAGAAATGTATTTTTGACGTAGAACTACGTCTTTCAGTAAGGGTGCCAAATCAGAAAACAGGTCACGTTTTTATGAAATAAAGTTAACGTTAATAACTATTTTCACTGTGAACGAATTCTCTAAGATTTGTTTGATACGCTATACATTACAATTCGCTAATCTCTAAACGGTTTAAATTTGTTTAAATATTCGTTGTTTATTTGGAGCAGGGAAAAACCCATTTTAGTGTGCTTAAAGCTTTTTTTTTCTAAAATAGGCATAAAACCTGCTCATTTTGCGTCAACAGAAAATACAGTCCAAATGACACAATTCTAATCCTAACAAGAATACGACTTAGTCTAACCTGAAACTAGGTTAGTATATCCAGCACTCTATGGAACCTACTCTTATTGACGCAACGAGACAAGTGATAGTCAAAAACATGAAAACAACGGTTGAACACACGACACATACTACTAACGGGTGTTAAATAAAACATGAGAATTTTTTCAATACCTTTCAGTAACTCAAATAAAGAGCGTAAAATTTTCTTTCTTCAAGAACATTTCTCTTTGGGCTCCCTAGAAACAGTAGGCGTGTTTGGTTTTGCTAGTTTGAATTTAGTTAAAGCAAAGATGGCGTCGAAACAGCACGTGCTCCGCGAACGCATTGTACGGTTCTACGAAACGCATTTCCAGCAAGGAAAAAAGTTCACGGTGGCACATTTTAAGGAAGAAAATGTACCTGTCAGTACGGTATATCGTATCCTGGGTTCCCTGAACGTAGAGCGGAAGGTCGGAAGTGGTCGTCCGGTGACGATAATGACGAAGCAGAGGAAGACATCGTTAAAGAAGCTGTTTGACAACAAGGACGCAACCAGCCTGCGTGACGCCGGTCGGAAATATGGCTGCTCCCACGTATTGATCCATCGGACCCTCAAGATGGAAGTAATCGTCTGCAGGAAGAAGACGATGTCGCCTGAGTACACGGAGGAGCAGATTGAGACGGTTAAATCACAGTGTCGGTGGATGACCAAAAAATACCGCGGGACGTCTTTCGTTCTGGACGACGAAAGCTATTTTCCGCTGTCCAAAACGCATATTCCAGGAAATGATAATTACTACTCCAGCGACAAGTCATCCAGACCGCCTGAAGTGAAATACAAGTTCAAGCACAAGTTTGAAAAAAAAGGTTATGTTTTTTTTTTATCCCATTTATTTATTTGAGGCTCATTAGCATTTTAGCTGTAACAGAGCCGAATTTTAATCGTGTACATGTCACATGATTATCATATCTATAATTAGCACATTACACACAGTTGCCATTCGCCAGTATTCCTTCTATACCATTACATATGGTACATTCACACAATAGCCATTTAGGCGTAAGAGTTTTCTATCTGTTCTTCCATTATCCAGTTAGACTGGACAGCGGAGACAGTTGATATGATCATTGTTGAGTTATTTATTGAACAGCAGCCCGATGTGTCTTGCAGAGCAGAGCAGTTGTATGGATGAATCGATCTTATTTCGACCGTGGATCGATCTCCATCGCTGATGATTGTTGCGTGGACGTAGCTATTTTGTAACAACACAAAGATGGTCAATGAGGGCCCTGAGTTTTGAACTCACGATCGATCGCTTACTAAGCGAACGCGCAACCATTGTGGCTACGGAGACCCCCGAGGTTATGTTGTACATCGCCATTTCCAACCGGGGCATTTCAAAGTCTTGGTTTAACCCGAGCGGTCTGGCAATCAACCAACAAATCTATCGAGAAGAGTGCCTCGATAAAATCCTGCTGCCGTTCCTGAACGAGCATCACGCGGATGGGAAGTACGTCCTCTGGCCGGACAAGGCGTCTTCCCATTACGCCAAGAAGACGCTGGCGTATCTTGAGGAGAAAAAGATACCGTTCGTGCCGAAAGATCGTAACCCAACAAACTTGCCCCAGTGCCGCCCAATAGAGGATTTCTTTGGCTCACTCAGTGCCCTAGTGTATAAAAACAATGGGAGGGCAGGGACACGAAGCAACTGACTACAAGAATCCGGAATTGTATCCGGAAAATGGACGTAAGTGCCGTACAACGTTCTTGTGAGAGCATCGCGATAAAGTTGCGTCGAACAGCAGACCACGGCCCTTACTCAAACATTCATTGACATTTTTTTTGAAGAAAATACATTATGTTATTAATAAAAAATACTGAAATCGATGAAAAAAAAAATTTTTTTATGTGATTGAAAAAATTCTCATTTTTTATTTAACACCCGTTAATAGGCTCATTATAGTCATAATTGGTACGAAATGTACGAATTTACGAATTCGGAGGAAGCCATGGTTTCTCAGAGTACGACGAAGAATATTCATGTTGAATTCATTTAGCACAGCAGGGCAGTCTATTTGAGACTGAACAACATCTGCGACGAAAGCAACCTTCTCTATGTTCCGTCCATTTTCGAGAAGCTCTAGATCGATTAATCGACAACGATCTTTGTAGCTGGGTAGGTTGAAGGGATTGTTCCAAGGCAACCGTCGCAGAGCAAAGCGGACAAACTTACGTTGTATTGCTTCTATTTGTTGTATGTTGTTTCGATAGTACGGAGCCCATACAACAACAGCATACTCCGAAATAGATCGGACTAACGAACAAAAAACGAAAAAAAAACAATACAATACTTTTAGACAGTGTCAGTGACAGTGAAGTCTGAGAACTTCTTAGCAGCTCGGAAAATGAAGCCCAAGCACTTCGAAGCTTTGGAAGTAATGTAAGCAATATGGTCTTTAAAATAGAGCTTTGAATCTAAAAGCACGCCCAAATCCTTAACCTCATCCTCCCGATTAAGAATTGTATCGGCAATAGTGTAGTCGAACGAAATTACGGAAAGCTTGCGAGCGAAGGAGATGACGGAGCATTTGTCAGCGTTCAAACTCATATGGTTTATTGTACACCAGTCGGAGAAGCTATCGAGTTCCCGCTGAAGGAACTGCGCGTCTTCTTGGTAAGTTATCACATGATAAAGCTTGAAGTCATCTGCGTACGGAAGTTTGAAACATTTCAGAGTGAAGAGTGATGTCATTCAAATACAGCAGAAATAAGAAGGGAAGTAGTTGAGACAATTGTGCTTGAGAAAGTCGAGAACAATCAGCTCGAAAAGTTTAGAAGAGGCACACAATGAAGCAATTCCCCTGTATTTTGAAACTTCCCTTTTATCGCCTTTTTTGAACACTGGAAAGACGAACGATTTCTTCCCGTATATGGGAAATGATCCAGCTTTGAGAGAACGATTGAAAATTGTAGCTAGGGGCTTAAATATAGCCATACTGCACTTCTTCAGAATAATTGATGGTATTCCGTCGGGACCAGGATTTGATGAACCTTTAAAACGAGTGCATGCTGTTTCCACTGAGTTATGAGTGATCAGTGGATGAGGACCGATGGCTGGGCGATGTGGTACGTTATATACAGCATTACTAATCTGAATTGGGTTAAGTGTTTCTTCGGTGAAAACTGCTGAGAAACGTTCCTTAAAAAAATCACTGATAGTAGTGAGATACGCTGCTTCTTTGTCACCTAACTTCATAGTGGAGGGCAATCCGACTTCCTTCCGCTGTTCGTCTATATAACCCCAACACATCTTGGGATTTGTTTTCAAACTAAATTGAATTCTATTCAGTTAAGTGTGGAACAATTTCTTGTTCCACCGTTTGTATCTGTTATTACAGGCAAGGTAGTACGCGCTAGTGTAGGAGTTGCGGTCTTCGGAAAGTTTCTTAAGCGCCGATCTCTTTATCGACTTTAGCCGATTGGAGGGGATCTGGCGTAGTGGTAACATCCATGCTTCTCACGCTAAAGGTCACGAGTTCAATTCTCACTCCCGACATTCTTCCAAAAATGGAAGTAAAAGTGACGAACCAGCCAAATGAGTTGAAAGTCACTATAATATAGACATAAAAAAAAAAACTTTAGCCGATTGAGTGTATTGTTGGACCATGGGGGGTAAGCATTGACCTTACATACCATTTTGGGAGTGAACTGATTGATGACATAGGAAACCACGGAGGTGAATATCTCGACCGTTGATCCGATACTTAAATCCTGCAACATGTTATCCCAACAACAATCTACAGAAGATAAGAACAGGTTCATTTACGTGAAGTTCGTTTTTCTGAAGTTGTAACGAGTTGCTTCTAAGACCGGGATGTATTGGCAAAGAGTTAAATTATTGATGAACAATTGAAGAGGTGAATGATGACGACACTCCTTAACGAGTGGGACCGTAGCTTCCATGAAAACTGAAAGAACTTCCTTTATTCCCATACATTTGTTCTGCCGATTTGTGTGCTAACCCTACCCGTATTTCGAATATAATATAACTCGAACGTTTCTTAACAGATCTGAATGATGTTTGCATCAATTTTTTTTATCTCTTTTGTTTGTTTTAGGCTCATTAGCATTTTAGCTGTAACAGAGCCGAATTTTAATCGTGTACATATCACATGGTTATCATATCTATAATTAGCACATTACACAGTTGCCATTTTTCGGCGTAAGAGTCTTCTTTCTGTTCTTCCATTATCCAGTTAAACAATCGGACAGCGGAGACGGTTGATAGGATCATTGTTGAGTTATTAATAGAACAGCAGCCCGATGTGACTTGCAGAGCAGAGCTGATGATTGTTGCGTGGACGTATATTCTGTAACAACATAAAGATGGTCAATGAGGGTTTTGAACTCACGATCGATCGCTTACTAAGCGAACGCGCAACCAATGTGGCTACGGAGACCCCCGTTTGCATCAATTGATAGGAAATATTTCTACGCGTCTATCACAATTAATGAAATATTATTTTTCATGAGATGAACTGAATAACTGTAAAATGTCAAGCGTTATCTAAACGCCCTAACTGCCAAGTTTTGATTGGCCCGATCTACGGTTTTCCCAAAACAGACTTCAAAATCGATGTACCTTGAAAATCCGCTTTGCAATTATACATGCAAGTCGGGGGTATTTTTGTTCCCACCGAGCTGTCTTTCCCCAATACAGACTTCAAAATCAATGTGCCCGGGGGAATTCGCTTTCTCAAAACATGCAAGTCGGGGGTATTTTTTCCCACTGAGCTGTGTTTCCCCAACACAGACTTCAAAATCGATGTACCTGTGGAAATCCGCTTTGCAAATATACATGCAAGTCGGGGGTATTTTTTGGTGTTGAGTACCTTTGTACTCGCTTGTCGTTGTGCAGACCGGAATATGTTTCCCTAAAACGTACTTTTAAACTGAGAAGCCTGGGAAAATCGTCATTCCAGATACCAGAGGTGAATGAACTTTCGCGGTTCGAGAACTACGTAAACATGAGATGTGCAATAATTTCAGAGAAAAATATAAAATACAATGAACGTTTGACAATTCTTCCGTTCACATATTTTGGTAGTCATAGGCATCATATCAAACGTAAAAGGACTTTCATCAAATTTATTTGTAACGAAGAACATAATCTATTACAATAATTTAGATGCATTCTAAAATAATATTCGAAGTGGTAAACAAGTGGATTGCATAATGTAATTGTGTAGTTCTACGTCGAAAATATGCGGTCGTATTCTAGATACAACCCCTTACATTTTTTTAAGTGTATTGTTTTTCATAGAATTTTATTGCTACACTTTATCAGAAATTCTCTAGGGTGGAAAAATATCTCCAACCGTGGAAAATACTCGGTTTCCTAGGGCAAATGCATGTGTAGTGTTATGCTCAAAATTTATTTTTCTGATCCGTCATGTGGTGTGAAAATATTTTCGTGCTACTTTTCGTATTTTCGCGTTAGAGTAATTTTAAGACAAACGTTGTTCCTGGCCTAACAATGCTACCTGTAGTCCACGAATAATATTTGAAACCCAAAGCACGGAGGTGGAAGGAAATAAATATTTTGATGGATTTCTAGACTCCGCCGTTCACTTCAATGATGTTCTGTCTAAGTCCATACAGCATCAAACTGATCACGTTTGCTCACTCAATCACATTTCTTTGTCTAGCCACTGGAACAATGGGCCAATTATAACAGTCACGTAAAGTCAGACCAAAAGATAGCCACAAAAATTGCCCTTCAAAATGTGATCCTTTTGAGCCTTTGAGCACGTGCAAAAGGCATACTGGAGGAGCTGGTAGTAATTCACAGGAAATTGTTTTTTGGTTGAAGACCCGCAGCGTTTGACATTAACGAAACGTGTGCTTGAGAGTGACGTTGAAGAGACTGAGAGGAAAAAAAAATGCGGAACACAGCCGGTGTATACGCGTGATTGTGACACTCGTCTAAACGGGGGTGTGCTTCCAGCCCAATAACAAAGGTTGAGCCAGATTCCTCTGCGAACGTGTGTTATAAGGTTAGACATATGTCGTAACAGATACAGGGAAACTTCGATATAACGTACTCTCCTTATAACGTCACTCGATATAACGTACACGAATATTTTTTTCTGAAAGAACAATAAATTATCTGTATTTTGATACTAAAGCTTGTTTTTTATTTTAGCCAATCCCGAAATACAACTGTTTTGTGATTCCGATTTCTAAATGAATCAAACTTTAATCAACAGTACGAAGGGAAACATGAGAAAGTTGGCTGCTCTAGTTGAATATATTCATTACCCTCACTCAAACAGCAACACAATAAAGTAATATAAGCTACGTTTCTGAGTTCTTTATTATGCTTCGATATAACGTACCATTTTGAAAGTAAAATGTACGTTATATCGAAGTTACCCTGTACTGCGTTCAAAGCATGTGTCTGTGAACGATGGAATGCCAATGAATAAAATCGTTTCTCAGACTATGATTTAAGGGAAAAAAAATATGATGATGGTCCCACTTTGATACTTGATATAGCTTCGAAAAATGTTGGTTTTGGAATGTTAGCATCTTTAGATGGCAAGCTTGTTACTTCTTAAATATTCCTACAGCAGAGGAACAGTTCATCTTCATTTTTTTTTGGAATTTTGTCAATCGTTCGTTCTCCGATTCTACCGATTCAACATTCAGCAACAAAAATTGAGCCTCAAAGCACCACGAGTTCTGATCATCACTATTATCGCTAACCGCAATGTTTAATCATTTTCTGCACACTATCATCTCAAAGCTGTTCCCCTGCGATAGCACAGCTTGTAAACCACACAAAGTAAATTTGTTTTCGATTCTGCATATATAATTTCCCCTCCAACAGCTTCTGCAAATATTTGAATGTGGAACCACAAATAGTGATAATTGAGTGGGAGCCGCATTTAGCTAATGTTTCAAATAACGTTGGTCGAATTATCGGCAAACGGAATTGATTGATGAGCGCGTGACTCATGTCAACGCTTTGATTTTATTGACACAGAGAAAAGATATAAATTATTTATAGTTGATTGAACAAATGCAACACACCATTTTTCGATGGAATGGAATTCAATTTTTTTGATCCTTGCATCCTCAAAAAAAAAAAATTAGTCTCATACTCCGAACCAATTTCACGCATCGATATCACATTCCGAAGTCTGATTTACATCGATTACAATATCAATAAGTGGAAGAAAAGCTTCCAATCACCGTAATAGCTCTAAACGGTTCATAATCCGCCCCCGACTGAGACGTCGATTGTTTGCGAAACTCGAGAACTTGTTTGTTTAACTCATTCAGGACAGCCGTCGACAGCTTGGCCTTCAGTCACAATACATAGAACACGATCGAGTGGGTAGCGGGCAGGGGGCGGTTCGGCTACAGTAACTTCGGAAGGCATTTGTTGCGTTTATGATTTGTTTAATAAACACGCCGTTGCACTGACCGATATTGAGCTGACGTTTGTTTGCAGATGTGACCGACTGAACGTCAGCTGATGTGTATGAAATTGTGCATTTCTAATTAACGTGGGGTACATCTTGGAAATAGATATCGATCCGTGCAATAGATTAGCATTGTGATGCCAATGCATGACAGACAGTGGAGTGAATCTATATACAAGGCAGCTATAATACATGATACAGGTAAACTTCGATATAACGTACATTTCACTTTCAAAATTGTACGTTGTATCGAATTGTACGTTATATCGAAGCATAATAAAGTACTCACAAACAGGGATGGTAAAAAATCACATTCAACGATCAATGAATAAGTATATCCCTCTAGTCGGATGTTTTTAAATCACCCCCAGCAGGCGAGGCTCTTTTATTCTTCATATGTACACAGAGAGAATACTTGGAACGGTGAGCTACCAAGATCTCAAAAAAGAAATATGAGAGCGGAATCCCAACTGCTTGCACTCTCGAAGCATTACTTCTACTACTCAGGTTTTATCGTGAGTGCAAGCCACAAACGATTAATCCCATTCCATAGAGCGGATGATGAGTTCTTGATCGAAAGTGTAACAAGAGACGATCAACTGAAATCTTACGACACTCATCGAGGGATTTTTAATTCTCTATTGCACTGTCCGCAGTGAGTGGCTGACTCAGTCTCGTGTCGATTTTATTTTGCTGTCGTCTCCCGCCCGATAAACTGCAGACGGGTAATGGATGCAATTGATTAATTTTATTACCAGCAGATTTGGGCGAATCTCATCCCGCCCAAAATCGTTTTTAGATTCCAATAATTCTGAACATTCACATTTCTCTCCAAATAATTTTTCCAACAGTAATTCAATTAGTGACTTCACGAAACACCTTTCGAATTCGATTGAATTTCAGACCCTTTTTTATTTTGTAGATAAAACGGATCACATATTTGATTAATTCAATTCTGTGTGGTTACGTTCTTCGTTGCGAATAAATGTAATGAAATAGTATGGACGTATGATATTCATGTATCGTGGACTTCCGACATATGTGGCAGTAGATTTGTCGAACGACTAATGTTTTTTTATATCCCTTCAAACTTGTTGCATCTCTCAAGTGTACATACTGCTTTGACCGCAGATTTGCATGGTAGAATCTGGTTAATTTCAGGTATTCAGTCTTCATATTGTCGAATGAATACTGTTGGAACAATAGGTATCGCAGCAAATGATTATCAACATCCTACCTTATCATCAAACGGTATGCGAATAATTTCAGTGAACTGACGGCATTGGAATATATGCTTAGTGAGGACCACACAATTATTATCAGAGCGAATAAACGTCCGACTGGAAGTCATGAACATCAATTCAATGTGCCCAAGATAAATTTATCCTTTGAAGGTCATTAACCTTTCTAAAGATGATCAGATGGAATATATTCCAATGTCGTCTGGAATAACCTGTCCAACACCTTATGATCGTAATATTGTTTTTGCTATTATTCTGATGTTTCATAACACGGCACTCTATTGATTATTCGCCGAAAATAAATAAAAAATATCCTTGAAGTTAGCCTACGGTTTTAGTAGCAGTGCAATATGGTGAGCCAGTCTCAGGATAAGAAAACATTTAAAAATAAAGCTTTTTTTGAATGAATCAATAGTAAAACAAAACGTCAAAAAATATTCAGCTTTGTGATAGCAGATAATCATTATTCATTTGAGTTGTATGAGTATTCCATTCCCCCACAAACTGTGGATAGTCTATCTGCATACAAATTATGTAGAGTGCCACAATCCAAAAAAATTATGAGCAAATATTTACGTGCTTAAACAAAAAAACACATGTTGACATATTTGCGCTAATTTATGTTTTTTTTATTAATTCAAGGTAATCAAGGTCTTTTCTAGACACCAGTTTACTCGGCCCCGAAAAAAGTGGTCTGTATTTGGGCAGGCGGAAAAATATATCTCGCAAGACCACGTGTTCGATGTCGTAAAAGCCTTGGCCAATAACGCATTTACATTAACTCATAAAATTAGTGATTTGAGAGGGATTATTGTTTGTAGTCTCTTGATTAATTTAAACACCATCTGAGAAATCCTCCGTGAAACATGAAACATTAAAGTCGTCCTATCTGCTGTAGCGCATTTTTTTTATTTTACCCAGTTTCATCGAAGTAAACGCGCTCGGAAAGGAAAATTGAACGCCCGGATGAGAGAGCGAGAATCGTACGTCATAGAGACACTCATTCCCATGGAGCAAATTCTTGTTAGGAGTTGAAAGCAAAACGAGGAAGGAGAGTAACTCAATTATTCGAACTAGTTTCAGTCTAGCAATGCTTTGGTCAACTCAGAGTTACCAAGAGAAAATCATTTGGTTATGATGGGTGAGGATTAATAGTTAGTCGCAGTTTGCACAGATTACGATCTGTGCAGTTACAAAACCAGCTGTATTTCGGGATTGATTGATGGTACAAAACTTGTTTAGCATCACAATAAAGAAAATTCATTGTTCTATCAGAAAAAAAATATTGAAAATTTTTTTCCTTTACACTTTGGAAATGTGTACGTTATATCGAGGTAAAATGTACGTTATATTCAGGGTACGTTATAACGAGGGTACGTTATATCGAAGTTTCCCTGTACAAAGTAATGAGTCTACCTACACCGATGTGTATTTATATAATTTATATGGGTATTGACTACATTTGCAATACCAAGAATTCATACCTGTGTGATACACAATAATAGTACGATCGATTTGAATATGTGTTCTCTCAAACATATGATCACATCGGGCGAACGCTTAACTGTGACGTCATAACAGTGATGTGAAAGTCACCGACACCGCATAAACCTTTGTTTAGTAATCATTGTCCATGGACTTTACTTTCATCACCAACGAGCGCGAGGTAAGACGTTTCTCCGTTACAACAGCTACGCTGGATGATTCCCTAAGAAAGCTATATTTATGAAACTCACATTGGCGATCCTGCCAGGAGTTGCTTAATATAGCAACATTTAAAATCCTGGAACCTGATTATTTATTGTCAATGTTTCAATAAATAAAAAAATTGCGAAAAGGGAATCACCCAGCCATTCGAAGAATTTAGTTTATATAATTTGCTACCTACGTAAAACGTAAAACCAAAACCATTGTAGCGGAGCGGGATGTCCGCGATCAGACAAGACCTTTGTGTTTCTGCGGAACGGGATGTCCGCAGCGATTTGACGGGATAGAATGTGTGAAGTTGTGGCGGAACGGGATGTCCGCAGTGATATGGCGGAACGGGATGTACGCAGTGATGTGGCGGAACGGGATGTCCGCAGGGTTCCATTGTGATGAAAATTGAAGAGGAGTACCCTCAGCATTTTGGTGGAACGGTATGTTCGCAAATTTCTTGTAGCGCAGAAAACTATGTTTGAGCGGAACGCGATGTCCGTAGAGTAAAGTGTCCACAATTGAAACTGACTCAAATGTCGTTGCAATCATCCTTCTAGTGGGACTGAAAGCCCACATTGGATCCATTCAGATTCACAGATTCATTTAACCAAGAACTACCACATGATTAACTGTACTAGCACAATTCCATGCTTCATGTTCCTATGGGTTAGTGGTAGTTATACAGCTTTTTCTTTGTACGGTGTTCATCCCTAAATGTGAGAGATCAACGGAGAGGATATTGTATATTTGACCATCACTTAAAATGTGCAAGATAACACTATAACCATATCGGTTGTTGAATAACACGAATTATTAAACCGAGTTTCTAAAAAAATATAACGAAACGTGTACAAAAATTCAGAAAGAGATGAAACCCAACGCATCATGATCGTGTAGAACCACTTGCAGCGGTAGATTCGGCTGCGAATTATCATGAGGATATTGAAGGCTGAGGATTACATTGCAAGGATCCACTGTACACCGATCACGAGCATCGTCTGATTCATAAACTCATCGCCTGGGGAGAAGCAATGTATCTCGTTCAATCTGTTCACCATTGCTATTTTTTGTCATTGATTGGCACAATAGGAACAAATATTCTGTGTTAGTGATCTTTTAAATCAGTTTCTCTATTTGTGTGAGATGGCTGACACAGTTTACACAACATTTCTTATCGTTGCAATGGTTTGATTCGCCATCTTCACGTACGTGTGGCACATGAGCTTCAAGGCAACCTGAATGATTCATGATCGAATCAGTAAGAAAGGATAATAATTCCATTCAATTGTGTGGTCCTTGCCTCTGGTTCTGACGATTACGATTATGGTTCTGAGTGAAGGAAACCTTGTAGTTGGGACTTGTTTCGTCGATTATGTGAATCATCCCATAAGAAGAGGGTTTCTTCCAGATCCTGGGGTTTGTATGCTCATATGATGATGATGATGGTCCCGCCTCCTTCCCCTACAGAGGTTTGAGCAAGACGAGTTATCTAAAAGATAATTTATTTATTTTTTTCTCAACATTGAAATCAGTTTAGCAAACACAAAAAAAAACGCACTGATTTTATTCACAGATATAAGTTCAAAAAAATTGCAATTTCCAAAGACAAGCCAATACTCAGTCATGTCCGCCACAGAGCCGATACGGTCCCGACGAGGCCCTTGCAGCCAAAGGGTCCACCAGAGCACAAGTCCAACCGCCAGCCTTGCTTTGGATTGACAATGAATATCCTCATTCAGAGAAATCGAGAAAATTTCCTTTACGAAAATTTTCTAGACCGGCACTTAAAAATCTTTCAATTTAATATCCTTTATATCTGTGGAACGCGCGCGACGCTCAAACTTTTGTAGACTACTTTTATTTTTTTTCAACTAATACAACTATAAAAACAACAAAATAAAAATAAAAATAGTCCATCATCACCAGATCATGACAGACATAATAGAGATCAATACTAATTAAAAAAAGAGAATTTAAAAAAAAAATTAGATAATCTACATAATATAATCCGTTCAAAAAACTTCGTCAGGTTACTCAAAAACATTGAAAAACAAACTACCAAAAATTGTCCACATTAATTATCCGTTCGTATAAAACTTCGTCAATAAAAATCTTCGTCATAAAATAAAAAAAAAATCGTTCGACTTTTAATAAAACACAGTTTTCACGTGTGAAACAGTGCCTCTTAAATTCTGTAAGTGTTGTTGCGCATTTAATATGTCTTGGCATCGAATTGAAAACATTTATTCCTTTGAAGTACAACGAATTTTGTGAAGCACATGACAAGAAATTAGGTGTTCTTAATTCATTCGCGTTTCTAGTGTTATATCTATGGATATCACTTCCTCTTTCAACTCGATCACACAAATCATTGGCGAATACTTTTTGTGGACGAGCATTACTGACGATAATTAAGTTGGAAATCCTGCAAGGAAATCATTTCAGCTCGTGTCAACAAGAATATTTGATAGACCATTGTTCGGATGGGGATCTGTTCCATGTTTACGTTTTTGTTCCTCGAGGCAACAATTTTCTGCCATTTGCACGAGTTCAAAAAATATTGATATCGATATATCGATATAAAAAAAAATATCTGGCAAATGACATTGAGGAATTACATTCTTCGCGGAATATCATCGCCATACACAGACTTCACAAGTGCGTGCAAGATTCAGCATCGATCGAGTGTCATTAACCTCCAAATTTTGTTTTAATTTGTTTGTTCATGTGCGGTATTGTATTATCGTAGGTATGCACAAACTCGACCATGAAAACCTGGGGTCATTATTTTCGGAGACGCTTCAGACCAGACGTCGAGGAAACAGTTTGTAAAAATATGATGTTATCACACAGGTATTCGCGAAACGATAGGAATTCCAATATCAGGGCCGGTTTCCACTAAAGCACTGAAGGCAGGTGTCATGTCCTTAACCCACACAACACTGATACGAAAAAACAGAGAAAAATTACCTTCCACTGAATGAATCTACCGTGTTTCTTCAACGTTCTAGATTCTCCGGTCTTCGGCAAAGTGTCTTGTTTATCAGTTAATTTTGTTTTCATTCAGTTATTATTTTCTTTTGCATTCTATTTCGCATCGATTTACTACATTTTTTTTTATTAATCCGTTTATTTTTACAGGCTCAGTTACATAAGTTTAATGGAGCCAAACTCTTAACTATATTTCAACTAGCATATATCAACATGTTGTTTCCTTAATTCTATGGTTAATGAAATAGGAAACCGATTACTCGCGGTCGACTCGAGTTTAGAAGGGTGACAAATTTTCATTAGGAAAAGGATGGGATGTAAGGAGATGTGTGTTTACACTCGCACTCACATTCACATTCACATTCTCATTCACACTGACACTTCACACTCAATTACAGGGGAATGAACAGTAGCTTTTTTTTTCGGTATTGCTCCTAATGCAATAACAACATTGCAACGGTACCCGATGCACCATCAGTGTGGAGAAAATCAAGTTAGCATGAATTGAGGATTGTTTGGTCGCAAATTGAAGATCATTTTCAGTAATACTGCGTATTTAACAATCAAGTTAGTTGTTTAAGGGGGTATTCTAGTGTAGAGACACGAATTTCGGACGTTTTTTCGAACTTGAGCTTGAGCTTGAGCTCGAATTATCCGAAAAACGTGAATACTGATTTAACAAACGAACGGGATTCGCAAGAAAAAAGTGGCGTTTGGTAGACAGACGTTTTTTCGAACTCCGTAAAAATAAAACAAAGAATATTTTTACTATCCATTATATCATTATTCGTTTATCTATCTTTCAACAATGAAACAAAAATAGGACGGAAAAAAAATATTCATAATTAGAATAGTTACATGCTGGTGAAGTGAGGGTGTTCAAAAAAAAGTTGTGCCATGGCGTACACGATTCCAGTCCTTCTGGTTATCTGAAACAAAAAAATCGAACAGATTCTGAATCAGTAAAGATGTCGCTATGGCATGAACCTCGGACAAGTCAAAAACATGGGTTTTAACAAAATGGCGGCCGTTTGAAAACAAAAATGCTGTTTAAAACGTTTTTTTTTTTGCGTTTACCGATTTTTTAAAAATAGTAAAATTAAAAAGTTATAATTTTTTATTGGTTCATGCGATAGAGAGATGTATGCAGATTATTTTCATATAAATTTGACATAAATCGGTTCAGTAGAACTTGAGATATCGTGTACGCCAGTTAGAAAAAAACTAGTTCCGAGAGAAACGCGTTTGAAGTTCATTGTGATGGCCGTAACAGGTTAGATACCACATCACTAAGATGGCTCTAACTAGGTAAATAATAGGATTTTCGATAAGTCCTTTCTAGAGTATATTCTTGAATGCCTAAACTACAGAAATATGGTAAAAAAAAATTTCGATTTTTTCAGATTTCTAGACTAGAATACCCCCTTAAACGAAACGATTACTATTATTAGCATAGACAATTCTTCGCTTTTATTTATTTATTTTTTTCAGAAGGGGGAAGATGTGTGATACACAATAATAGTACGACCGATTTGAATATGTGTTCTCTCAAACATATGATCACATCGGGCGAACGCTTAACTGTGACGTCATAACAGCGATGTGAAAGTCACCGACACCGCATAAACCTTTGCTTAGTAATCATTGTCCATGGACTTTACTTTCATCACCAACGAGCGCGAGGTAAGACGTTTCTCCGTTACAACAGCTACGCTGGGTGATTCCCTAAGAAAGCTATATTTATGAAACTCACAATACCGACGTCAGTTTAATAACCGGCCTTCCAGTATTATCATGGAACTTAATTACATTCATTCGATTTATGCATCTTTCATGTGACAGAAATGTACAGATGAAATATACAAAATGATTGTGAGTAATTTAATCATCATGGAACTCAGAAAAAAACTATACTTTAAATTAAATTATTTAAATAAAAATTAATTATTTAAATTTATCTTAAACAATACGAATCAACAACGGCTAGACTTATTGAAATGCCACTAGTAAATTAACAACTTCACATCGATAGATTAACGAGTAGAGAGTAGATTCATTTAAGAGTGTATTCTAGTGTAGAGGCACAAATTCCGAACGTTTTTTCCGGCATAGTAGCAGCCGTAGCATCGGCCAAGAGCTGGGGATGAGTCATCAAACCGTTATTAACCATTTGAAGAAGCTTGGATTCACAAAGAAGCTCGATGTATGGGTGCCACACACGTTGACGCAAAAAAAACATCTTTGACCGTATCGACGCATGTGAATCGCTGCTGAATCGCAACAAAATCGACCTGTTTCTGAAGCAGATGGTGACTGGCGATGAAAAGTGGGTCACTTACGACAACGTGAAGCGCAAACGGTCGTGGTCGAAGCCCGCTGAAGCGGCTCAGACGGTGGCCAAGCCCTCATTAACGGCCAGGAAGGTTCTGCTGTGTGTTTGGTGGGATTGTCAAGGAATAATCTATTATGAGCTGCTTCCCTATGGCCAAACGCTCAATTCGGACCTGTACTGCCACCAACTGGACCGCTTGAAGGTAGCACTCATGAAGAAGAGGCCATCTTTGATAAACAGAGGCCGCATTGTCTTCCATCAGGACAACGCCAGGCCACACACTTCTTTGGTGACGCGCCAGAAGCTCCGGGAGCTCGGATGGGAGGTTCTTTTGCATCCGCCGGACCTTGCACCAAGTGACTACCACCTGTTTTTGTCCATGGCGAACGAGCTAGGTAGTCAGAAGTTAGCCACAAAAGAGGCCTGTGAAAATTTACTATCCGAGTTTTTTGCCAATAAGGAAGCGAGCTTCTATAACAGGGGTATTATGAAGTTGGCATCTCGTTGGGAACAAGACATCGAACAAAACGGCGCATATTTGACTGAAAAAAAGATGATTGTAACTAATTTTATGAACAAATGAAAATTAAAAAAAAAATACCGCAGGACTTTTTTGACAGCCTAATATATAACGGCAAATTTATCCACAATTTTTTTGGCCTGAGACATCAACAGTGGAAATAATAAAACAAGTGAGCAATTTAACAAATAAAAGAGGTATGTTTTGCGAGCGGGAGCGAAGGTAAATCATGTGTTATGCATTCTTTCTTTCAAATTCGCTCCCATGAATGTTGTATGTAATACGAAATTGCGTGCAATAATTCGTTCTATCTAACAAATTAGCAATACCTTTTCCGAATCCAGTTGAAGATAGTCCAGGTAGTGAATGACTTCTGTGTATGACGGAGTGACGAACATCTTAAGCGAGTGTCTTCCGATCTGCGGAAACATGGGCAATTGTACAGCGAAAAATTATATTAATACTAGGAGGGTGGCATCGATTATCACGCAAGAACTTATTAAGACCGGCATTACATCGCATCACAAAAATGAAACGAAATGAAATATTAATAATCTTTATGACTCATATTCATAATACTCAATGACCCAATTCCTTCTATAATATATTGAGCAGTAGAACCAATACGGCTTGAGCTCGAATTATCCGAAAAACGTGAATACTGATTTAACAAACGAACGGGATTCGCAAGAAAAAAGTGGCGTTTGGTAGACAGACGAAAAAACTCATTCGTACGAAAACTAGAATAGGCGTTTCGTTTGAATTGTTGATTTTCGAAAGTTCGAATGGATGAATTTGATTCGTACGAAAACAAGTATGAGTGTGATAGTCTGCAAATAAATATTATTTCACCGAAAAAGCTACTGGTCCCGATGCCTTAGAATAAAATTAATAATAACAATAAGACAATGGAAAGAAATCACAATACCATAGGTATACATTAAAAATAAAGCAACTTCTTGATTTCATGTGTATTTTACCTCAAAATATCATGAAATCGCAAGTATTTTCATCTAGTTTTTTTTTCATCCACCCTGTTATGTTTCACACTGATACAGGGAAACTTCGATATAACGTACATTTCCCAAATTCCAATTTTTTTTCTGATAGAACAATGAATTCTCTGTATTGTGATGCTTAAACAAGTTTTGTACCTTCAATCAATCCCGAAATACAGCTGGTTTTGTAATGCCGGATTCTAAATGAATAATGATTTAATCAACAGTACGAAGGGAAACATCATGAGAAAGGCTGGCTTCGTCTTCTGATTGAAGTTATTCATTGACTTTACTAAAACAGCAACACAATAATGTATTATAGACTACGTTTGTGAGTACTTTATTATGCTCCGATATAACGTACAATTCGATACAACGTACAATTTTGAAAGTGAAATGTACGTTATATCGAAGTTTACCTGTATTCATTAATCATTTTCAGTAGAACTTCCTGCCAGAAGTTAAGCTTGTTTTTTTGTTCGTTACAAACCGTTTGGCGGTTATTAATACATATAACAAATAGTCCTTTTCAGGGCTACTATTTGGAGTTTTAAAAGAGTTAAACTAACAGATTTCAGAACAGTGAAAAGAATTACATTTGAAAAAACAATTGTTCTGAATAATCAAAGTCCTACGTCAAACTTCCGTCCGTGCCCATAGGCTCAGGCCCTTCTACTTTTTACCATTCATTATATCATTATTCGTTTCTCTATCTTTCAAAAATAAAATAAAAATTGAACGAAAAAAATACTCATGATTGGAATAGCTACAATCTGATAAAGTGAAGAAGTTACAAAAAAAAGTTGGGTCATGGCGTACATGATTCCAGCTGTTCTAGTTATCTGAAACAGAAAAATCGAACATATTCTGAATCAGTAAAGATGCCACTATCGCATGAACCTCGCACAAGTCAAACACGTGTTTTTTGTCGTCTTTCGGGAACGTATTGGGGTACAAATTGAAAATCGAGCACATCATGTAAATTGACCAATTTCAAACGCTTATAGTAAAAGTATTATTAGTTATTTATGTTATAATGTTAATTGAAATTCACATTGAGTTGAATAAACACTCAAAAAGTACAAACTATAAAAGAAAATTATCTTTTCCATTTAAAATATGTTTTCTTTATATTAAAGTAACAAGTTTTTACTGATGAGAAAAATTGATAATTGTGTTCGGTATTGGTAATTATCTTATATTACATTGGTGCGTTTTTTTTTCTTTATTTCATCCATACATAACGCAGGAGGCATCTCGTCTAGGATCACAGAGGGCAGTTTTCATCATATCTCGTTCCACTTCGGTATCTTTTATCTGATACGCACCATTCAAATACTGTTTACCATCCTTCTATCATCATCAATCGGTGAACACTGGTGAAGTGAACAAACAATACCCAACAACCAAACAAAACGGCCCTTTTCAGGGCCATCAAATCACTATCGAAGAGTTTACCGATGTCATTTTCTCCAACATATCCAAAATCAACAGATAGCCTAACGGAATCCTACGTCAACTATGCGGTCGTGTCTCGGACACAACCCTCCTGTGTATTGTTTAACAAAATGGCGACCGTTTGAAGAAAAAAAAGCTGTTTCCCATTTTTAAAATTTTCAAATAGTAAAACTGACAAAAATGTTCAAGACTAAATATGCTAATACAACACAATATTTTAGATATTGTGGGTGTAAAGTAAGAGAATATCTCCAGGAAAAAACATAGCAGGGTGTATAGGTTTCCTATAATTTCATGGGAAATATTTCCCCTATGGACCATAAAAGTAAATAAACGAAGAGTTAGGTTCATTGTATCGGTATTTCATTTATTGCTTTGTACTACAAAAAAAAACATGCTACAAATTATCAGCAAATTAAAATAAATAGTAAAGTAAAGTAACTAAGGTTGAGGTCTAGGTGGCGCCTCTTGGAAAAATCTTCTTGACTATCACAAAGCACCATCTTGAAATGGATACGTGTCAAAATTTGACCGCAATCGGTCGATTGGTTCGTGAGTTACAGCATTGAGAGTGGACCAACTATTGTTATCACAAATCAATGAAAACAATGGCAAAATTGCATGAATTGGGCTTCGAATTGCTTCCCAATCCACCGTATTCTCCAGATCAATCCCCCAGCGACTATGTTCTGTTCGCAGACCTGAAGAGAATGCTCTCTGGCAAGAAATTTAAGACCGATGATGAAATGATTATCGAAACTGAGGCCTATTTTGGAAAAACCGGGAGAGTACTATAAAAATGGTAAAATGGAAAAGTTGCGAGATCACTATAATCGCTGTATCGCCCTCGAAGCCAATTATGATGAATAATAACATTGAATTTGGCAAAAAAAAATAGTTTTACTGTGTTACCTTATAAACTTTTCAGCCGAACTGTTAATTATGGTATTCTACGAAACAATTTCGTTTACTTGTGAAGCGCAAGTGGATATTGCACATGATACATTTATTATGTGGTTTTTGTTAAGTCAGACCGGACCATGTTTGACATTTTTTTTTTCGTTCAGAAATACATTTTCTGCCTTGGACATACGTTTTATTTTGACATTCAGTGGAAAAATATCGATTCAATAATAGTTGAACAATCTATAACGATTTTTGAAGAAGGGAAACATATTTCCCTTGGGCGTGAATTTTTTTAGGTTTTTCATGAACTTTGAGCTGTTTGGGTAAACTTTCGAACTTTTCGTGTGATGTCACCCAACATTTTCTGCACAGTACTGCTGGTAACTGTATATTAGAGTGCCAATGAAAATGGCCATCTCGAATTTTGAAAAGGGACTTGATTAAAAGTGTTGACTCCCACGAAAAACTACCTTATGCAAAATATCAGCTCAATCGGACTTCATTTACTAGCATATACAATTGTCTCAATCCACATATCTAGAAAAGCCGTAGGAACACATCTAAATATGAATTAGAGTAGTACTGAATCTTTAAATAAAAAAAACAAAATTTCAAAATTTTTTTAGTGATTCAATTTTTGATAAATTTTTTTTTTGAAAATTTTTCCTGATACACCTTAGTGAGATGCACATTCAGTATTTTTTTCAAATTTTTCTCGAAGCTTTTGAGGATGGCGTGAAATAAACGAAAA
Organism: Toxorhynchites rutilus septentrionalis; assembly: GCF_029784135.1. NCBI lineage: Eukaryota > Metazoa > Arthropoda > Insecta > Diptera > Culicidae > Toxorhynchites > Toxorhynchites rutilus. The sequence goes on along the minus strand of NC_073745.1, from coordinate 320,383,862 downwards.
AGTACATTTTTCACTATAGATCCTATGTTAAGCCACATAGGGGTTCAAAAAAACCGCCAAAATTTCTTATTTAATATCTTATACAATATTTGCCATACAGCTGGTGATTTGGTTTGGGGGCACTTTTTACTCTCTTACCCGGCCAGGCCCTTTGCTCCAGATTTAGATCGGTTTAAGTCAATTAGTAGTGATCGGCCGATGGTAGTTTGTGAACTACCACTGTCCATTGTTTTGTTTTTCTTTGTTTGTTTTAAAGAGGCTTTAAATTTGAAGGTTAATTTGTTTCCTAGTCTTAAAGAAGGGAATTCGATATTTGATCTTGAGAAAGGCTGGTGTGCTGTGTGTTACATTAGTCGGATGTGTTTGCATAATACTGAACTAAACAAATTAGACGGAAAAAAGTTAGTTTAACTTGGAGAATATGAAAATTAATTTTTGTATTTAGCTGAAGGACAAAAGTGAATATACAGTCATTCCAAGCCAAACCGGTATAGTAGTTCTCGGAATTTTCATGAAAAGTGGTAGTTTTGTTCATTATAGCAAAATATTAGATCTGTATTTTTATTGTTTCATTGGGGTGCCCATTTCCATTTTAGGATAGTTCGAACATAATTTTTTCCCGTTTTTTTCCAAGAATTCCTTTTTTCAAAAATTCACAGCGTTTGAACTACTGAACCAATTTAGAAGATCGACACATCGAATTGAGGCCAATGAGCTAGCTTTTTTCAGGAAAAATATTACACTTGCAAGAAGATTGTATTTTGTTTTCGTAATGATTGATCGTATTTCTTTTTCAACGGTTTTATTTGGCTCGACCCGTTTGTATGTACGTGTGAAGCTTTGTAACTTTGTAACTTTGTCTGTAGCGCTGTCCCAGATTAACAGAAATTTAGCCCCCTTCCTGCTGACCGATTGATCTGAAATTTGGAACATATCTTTAACCCTCCTGTACTCGCGTGCAAAATCATAACACGTATACTCGCGCACGGTGTCACAGACCGAAAATTGAATTTCTCTGTAATGTTGCCATTGTGTATTTTTCAGTCTTTATTGGCATTTATTTGAAGAAGAGGGTATGATTGAATAAAAAACTCCAAAAAATATGTTTTGTTCATCTTTATTATGTTTTAATAGTCATCTAATTCATCTAATTCCTCAAAACAGAGTAATTTTTTATACTCCAACACAAATAACGAAATTCGAATTTTTCACTGTTATTAATTAAAAGTAAGCAACTGAATATAATTTATGGAAGTATAAAGAGCTATAAAACAACAGAAAATCGCATTAATCGATTGTGGTTTCATTGGAGTAAAAATCAGAACATAGCATAACTGCATGCTCGAAACAAACATATTTTTTACATTTCATGCAGTTGTTGCGTATCGAAAAGAAGAATATATAACGACATTCTAGATAATTACCAGATGAGAAAGGTTCTGGAATAAGTTTGCATATTTTTAATATTTTTGTCTCTGTATTTTTGGTAAACTAAGAAGTAATGCCTTTTTTTATATGGGGCATAAAAAGATGATATAAAAGGATTTCTAGGAACTTCCTTTCCTTTTTCTTGTTTTCTTGTCGATATTGTCCATTATAAAAAAATATCCCCTAAACTGTAATTGTTAAAAATTACCATAAGCCACCGATTAGTTTATAGTTTACTGTTTACAATTCTTCCACAAGTGAAATTCTTTCAAAAGTGTGTGTATATATATGACCATTATATTTACTATACGAAAGTCAAACATTTATATTTTGCTTTTGAATGTATGAATCTAACGACGAATATATCGACGAATAGTTAACATATGGATCCGTTCAATCCAGCTACAAAAGGGACTGAAATCAAATGAGAATAGTCAGGTAATGATCTTATGCATTATATTCAATAAATATTCCACGCCACTAACATGAATTTATACATTTCATTGAACAAAAATGGGTGGTTTATATCTATGATATAATCGCAAGGTTGACGCGGGACTACCTTATCGTACCAATCATTTGTTTGTATTGATTAAATTTTCGATTGAATGAAACAATTCTCGAATTCAATTGAATTCAATATATTCGCTTTATGAGTAAAAAGATTGTATAATTCCATATAAGGTAAATTCATGCATTGTGATAGATTATGTTCTTCATTACAAGTAAATTTTATGGCAGTCCTTTTACGTTTGGTATGATACCTAGGACAAAATATGTGAACGGAAGAATTATCAAACGATTATTTCATTTTACGTTTCCTTCTGAAGTTTGCATCTCTCAAGTGTACGCACTTCTCGGAAGACCGTGTTAAGGAAACATATTCTAGTTTGCACAAAGGCAAGCGAGTACAAAAGTACTCGCAGTTTGCATTTATTTGCTGAGACTATTTTCCCACCCCCGAATTTCATGTATTTGCTATGCCGATCTCTCCAACGCTGCTTGGTTTTGAAGTCTGTGTTGGGGAACACATTTCGGTGAAAGCGAAAGTTCCCATACTTTCATGTATTTGCAATGCCGATTTCCCCAAGGCTGCTTGGTTTACATGGCTGTGTTAGGGAAACCGTAAATCGGGCCAATCAAAATGAGGCAGTTAGGGCGTTTAGATAACGCTTAACATTTTACAGTTATTCAATTGTTTATCTAATGGAAAATAACATTTTATTAATTGCGATAGTAGCGTAGAAACATTCCCTATCAATTGATGCAAACATCTTTCCGATCCAGTAAGAAATGATCGAGTTATAAGCATTCGGAATCTTTCATTTTTTCCTGCATGATCTGTGTTTAGGTTTTCATTTTACCCCCCCATATACTCCGGTTAGACGTAGTCCCACGTCAATATTTTAAAATAAGAAAAAAAGGTTCTTGTCCAAAAAAGTTACACCTATACTCGCGTCGGTGTGTCAGACCGAAAGTGTTAAAAAAGTGGTACACGTCTCTTTTGTACCAACACATGCGATACGCTAAACGATGATGAACGACGAATAACGAAGCTAGAGAGAATCGCAAAGTCGTAGTGTTGATATTTTCTGAGAAATGAATGAATTATTGATTTCTCGGTCTGACAGACCAATGCGCGAGTATAGGAGTGTTAAATTTGCTGTCATCATACTATAACATGCAGTTTGCAGAACATGTCAATCGTGAATTTACATACAAAAAGTAGTTATTTAAAAAAATACAAATAAATAAATAAATAAGTAAACATGTTGTTGTGTTGCGTACACCCTGTAAGTGACGCCGGACATGTTGATCTCCGACCTACCAGAGCGAAGGTGGCTGCTATTGGCAGTGATGAAGAAAAACAACATTCGATCACCAGAAATTGAAAAGTGTTAATGGTTAGAAAAGGCTATCTAATTAATTCGTTAAACTTTTATTCAAAATCTATTTTATTGTTATTAAAAGTAGTTTGAGTTAAAACATAATCCTATTATGCTAAAACCTCATGCTATAAAAGGGTTAGCGGAACCTATCAAGCCTATCCTAACCTATCAATAAAATCGCACGAAAGATAGGAAACGTACAAACGTAAGTTTCAATAACCTTGCAAAACATTATTTATAATTGTCCTTGAAGCAAAATTTTAACATCTCCCGCTGTGAAATAAAGAGGATTTAAATTTCGGAAAAAGTGCCATCGTTGCATTTCCAACATGTGTTTGATCTTGATGATCTTAAAAATCCAAGATAGCGGCCGCTACAAAATGGCGGATTACATATTTTCTCAAAAACCCATCAATATGGGTTTTTCCAAAACCCCATCAATATGGATATCAAATGAAAGGGCTTGACTAGTACAACACCGTTATTTATGAAAAATGTAAATCCGAAATGGTCGCCACCTCAAAATGGCGGATTACATTTTTTCTGAGAATCCCATCAATGTGGGTATCAAATGAAAGGAATTGACTAGTAGAACACCGTTATTTATGAAAAATGCAAATCCATAATGGCCGCCACAACAAAATGACGAAACATATTTTTTTGATGTAGGACTACGTCTTTGATTTCCATATAGGGGGGTCACTCTACGAAAAATGTAACGATTATTAAGAGTTTTCAAATGCATATTACGCAGAATCGTTTTTTCGATATATGTTATAATATATACCGTTAGACGGTAAATTTACCCAGAATTTTTTTCGCCAGTGGAAAAAATAAAACAAATGAGCAATTTAACAAATAAAAGAGGCATGTTTTGCGAGCGGATGCGAAGGTAAAACATGTATTATGCATTCTTTCTTCCAACTTCGTTCCCATGAATGTTGTTTGTAACACAAAATTGCGTGCAATAATTCGTTCTATCTAACAAATTAGCAAGATGTTAAAGCATCAGATGCAAGATTTCATGCATCACTCAAACTTCATGCAAGATTTCAGCAAAGCAACGAGAAAAGTGTCACCCATACAGTGATCGTTCATTAATTAGGAGGAGGCTGCGATTATCATGCGAATACTTATTGAGATGATATATTGAGCAGTAGAACCAATTCGACTTGATTGTGATAGTCTGCAAACAAACATTATTTCACCGAAAAAGCTACGGCTCCCGATGCCTAATAATAAGAATAAGACAATGGAAAGAAATCACAATACCATAGCTATCAATTAAAAATAAAGAAACTTCATGATTTCATGTGTATTTTACCTCAAAATATCACAAAATCGTAAGTTTTTTCAACTTGTTTTTTCGTTTCTTCCCTATACATTTCATATTCAATGAGATCAATGACGATATATTTTTACCGATTCACATATACTTCATCTACCATTCCACTCTTATATGTGTCAGACTGATATTCATTAATCATTTTCAGTTAGAAAGTTGAACTTCCAGCCAGAAACTTACTGTCTTTCTTTGTTTTGTTCGTTACAAACCTTTTGAAGGTTATGAGTACATACAACAAACGACCGTTTTCAAGGCTACTGTTTACAGTTTCAAAAGAGTTAAACTAACATTTTCTGAACCAAATAGTCTGAACCTTCACAGTCCTACGTCAAACTGCCGTCCGTGCCCCTAGGCTCAGAACCTTCTACTTTTTCTCCAAAACCACATCAATATGGGTATCAAATGAAAGGGATTGACTTGTAGAACGCCAATAAAAATGCAAATCCAAAATGTCATTATGATACTGCGCATTCCATGATCTTGAAAAATCCGATTTGACCGCCACTATAATCTCTATACTATAATCTCAACAAATCTCAGCTGCTGCTTACATGAAGTGTTGTCGCGATGTCACTCATCGTCGTCTTGAGCCATTATTATCATCATCATAATCATCATCAACCACGTCCAGGCGTGAGATGGGAGTATTTGGTATCAATCAGACCTGGTGGCTGTCACAACGGTCGATACCTTGATACCTTGACACAACTTGAGATTGTGTCAATAGGGCCCTGACTGAATGAAAAATTGATAAATCATAATGGAAATAGTGGGAAATAGAAAAAAAAAACCTAAATTGAATTATGCTCATTAAAAACTGTAAATGAATTTAAATCCATTTTTTTGTTTGCTTTTTGAGAGGCTCACTTCTATAGTAAGTCAGTCAGTCAGTCAGTTAGACAGTAGACTTAAGTGAAGTCGACATAAAAGACGTTAACAGATCAGACCTCTGTAAGTAAAATACGTCGCATCTTAACACGTTGAGCCCAGCGTTGGTCCCTGACTGTTTTCTATTTATACAATAAGTATCTATGGGAGTGACACTGATAGGGTTAAAACGCTCTTGATGCAGGCTGAATGGAGAGCGCAGAAAAAATACTTCGGGGCTCAACGTGTTAACAACCTGGAGTCTCGTTCTTACAGAAATGCCATGAATAGCGCCGGAAATCAAAAGCACCAGCTTTCGCTCCGTTTGATTTTTCCCTTTCTCCTCAAACATAAATTGACGCTTCGGGGAACGTATTTTAATTCGATTGAAAACATAAAGACGCACTCGCTGAATAAACTCACTTCAAACCCAGAAAATGTCTTCAGGAATTATTAGGATGATTGGAAAGAAGAGTTTCTCATAGATAGAGCCTATTGTGTAAGATAAATAAATTCGGAAGAATTTCATGTTCCATTTAATCAATCCTTATTGGATTCATTGGGAACAGGTTTTTCCAAACTCGCATAATTAATGTGAACTGTTTGGTATCGGAACTCAAGTGCCAAGTGCCAAGTGCCAGACAAATCAAGCTCTGGAAAGGAAGAACTGGAGGGAGAAAAATGGAACAAATTTGTAAGAATAAAGTCTATAGTTATAACAAATTTCGATACAACGTTTTTTTTTAATATTTTCGATACACAACTATGGGGCTTTAGTATTGAGGCGATAATTCACACTATAGATTAAACCATAAACAAATCATGGTCGAGAAAAAACAGTACAGGATACACACAATCCCACCGTTACAGGTGATTTATTTCATATCACCGGTGGCGTAAAGCTCGAATGACTCCTCTGTTCATTTGCAGCACATTTTCACCACATTTTCACCCGGCGTTTTGCTTCGTTCAGGGGTTTGAGAGCGGTAAAACTTTGCTAACCCTGCGGGCGAAACAAAAAACAAAACAAATAAAACAGACACCTAAATAGCACCAACCCGCAATTTTACGCTGGAGATGGGAGTGTCACTGGCAGATTCCTATTCAAAATGTCGACAGCGCCAGCCATTTGCTCGAAATAGGAGCGCTTCGAAGAGATTTTGCATTTCCAATCGATCGAATTACTTATTTTGTCGTATTGCAATCGAACGCCTTAAATGGATTCAGAATTAAATGCTCGTCTAACTGGCGTGTAGTGGAAATTGTTGCATGATCGATAAACGCGTGGGAAATGTGGAATGGCATTTTACGTCATTACGAACCGATTAAAATATACATTTTAATAGCAATCATCATTTAGCAATGTATGTTCTAAATTGGGATTACACAATGCGACGCCGGGATGCGCTTAGTATCGAATTGTCGTCGCTCTCCCTGTCAAATCAAATCGGAATCGCCATGTGCTAAACTAGAGCACTCGCCTGGGCGCAACTGATGGAAATTTGAATTTATTAAATTCTAACGACCCATTTACCCGATGTTCGTATCCATTCGCGATGAAGTATTGCAGCGTTGGTTTCCATACCAATTTGGTTTGGGAATTATCAAGATGAGATCAAGGATGGAAGTTTGACCATAATAAATCTTCATTTGATTCGGAGCGAAACTATTTTTTCGTGCTTGTTCGGGATTGTTATGTGCAATTGTGTTATCAGAAATAGATACGAATTTTCTATTAAATTTTCATGAAAATTAGAGTAATCTTCTTCTATCTATCTTCTTTCTTTCTATGTATGAAAATCTCGTGTCACGATGTTCGTGGAACTCCTCCGAAACGGCTCAATCTATTTTTATGGAATTATACCCAAAGTAGAATAGAGAGATAATAGGTCGTAAACTATATATGATACCGCTAGAATATCCGATTACCATATATTTAATACTGATTAGGGTGGTCCTATGCAAAAAAATATCTGAATATTTTTCTTCTGTATTTTCAGGCCGGGTGAGAAAATAAAAAGGTACCCCAAACCAAATCAACAGTTCTATGGATGATATTGTACACGGTACCAAATAAGAAATTTTGACTATTTCTTTGATCCCTTATGTGGTTCATAATTTTTAAATTTTTGACACGCCGCTCTAAATAGCTTCGAGATAAAAAATTTAAAAAAAAAATGCTGAAAGTGCACCTTCCTCTGATGTATTGAGGAATATTATCTTTTTTTTCACAAATTGAAATATGTACTAAAAAAAAGTCTTGATATAGGGGAGGGTAGTCCTGATTCGACCCCCTAAATTGCACATAAAATTCTCGTTTTTTGACAACTTCGCATCGAATTGAATACTAATACGTTAGATAGCGAACTTCGTTTTGACTTTCGCTCTTGCGATTTTGGGCGGCTTAAAGTGGTATTGGATGACATTGACTGGGACATTTTATTGCAAACCGGATCTTTGGACAGATTAGTTTCTAAATTTTACGACAAGCTTTTCTCAGTACTTGATGACAATGTCCCACGCAAAAGACGAGCAATTCACAACTCCAACAAACCCTGGTGGACCTCAGAACTTCGGCATCTCCGTAACGTCCTAAGAAAGGCCCGTCACCGTTTCTTCCGAACAAAAACCGAGATCAACCGCGTAAATCTCCGTGATATTGAAGCTCATTACAAGTCGGTACTAAAATCCACCTACGATAACTATCTGTCCAAGATCCAGGCCAGTGTTAAGCAAAACCCATCGTGCTTTTGGGACTTCGTAAAGAGTCGGCAAAATTCAACTCGCATCCCACGCAATGTTATCTTCGAAAATGTCCAGGCCAACACGGACACAGACGCTGCTAACCTGTTTGCCTCATTCTTTGAGAGTGTGTTCAGTGTAGCATATCCAGTATCGAAACGTGACAGTTTTGCTCATATTCAGTCTCACACCATCAATCTACCCGTCATTCGCTTTTCGGTTGATGATGTTGCAAACGCCTTGGACGATCTTGACATCAAGAAGGGATGTGGTACAGATGGCATACCATCCCTGTTACTTCAAAAATGCTCCACTGAACTTGCGAACCCTATTGCTCGCCTCTTCAACAAATCGCTTCAGGAGAAAACATTTCCAATAGCATGGAAAACTGCTTTCGTTGTTCCTATTCACAAATCGGGAAACTGCAATCAGGTGACAAATTATCGTGGTATATCTATGCTGTGCTGCCTAAGCAAGGTATTTGAACGACTAATGCACAAGGTTTTATACAACGTGGCGTCTCCAATAATCTTCAATGGACAACATGGGTTTATGAGGCACCGTTCAACCACATCAAATTTAATGTGCTACGTCACCGCACTATCACGCGAGATAGAAGAGAGACGTCAAGTTGATGCGGTGTATGTCGACTTCGCGAAAGCTTTTGACACAGTCCCACACTTCCTAGTAACGGAGAAAATGAAATGTATGGGCTTCCCTGACTGGATAACGGAGTGGATTTCATCATACCTTTGTGGTCGCACAGCACATGTCGTCGTCAATGCAGCTAAATCCCGCAGCTTTTATATCACGTCTGGGGTACCACAAGGAAGTGTTCTGGGTCCACTGCTGTTCAACATATTCATGAACGATTTGTACTCACTGCTTTCATCGCTCAAGCTCTCTTTTGCCGATGATCTTAAAATATACCGGGTGATTTCATCTCCTTTGGACTGCGTAGTTCTTCAAGAAGACATTAACTCAATGCTAGAGTGGTGCTGTGATAATGGGATGCGAGTCAATGAAGGGAAATGTAAGACTATATCTTTCGGTCGCTCTAAAAGCCCCATAGTCTTCCAATATAAAATGGAATTGACGATATTGGATCGCACAACGGCAATCTGCGATCTTGGAGTCACGATAGACTCAAAACTGAGATTCAATGACCATGTAGGCATTATGACTGCCAAAGCTTTCTCAGTTCTGGGTTTCATACGCCGCCACGCGTACGAGTTCAGTGATATCCATGTTCTGAAAATCATGTACTGTTCGTTGGTCCGTAGCATTCTTGAGTACGCTGCTCCTGTCTGGTCCCCCTTCTACGTAGTTCACAACCTGAGGATTGAACGGGTGCAGAAAAAGTTTATCCGTTTTGCACTAAGACAGCTACCATGGAACGACCCACTGAATCTCCCCCCTTATGCCGACCGATGCAAGCTCATAGGACTGGATACACTATCTGTCAGGCGTACAACGATACAAAGATTGTTCATTTTTGATGTACTTCAAGGAAACATCGACTGCCCTGAGCTTCTAGCTCAGGTGTCTCTAAATATTCCCATTCGACGCTCGAGGAATTCATCTCTACTATCGGTTCCATTCCATAGGACAAACTACGGCTACAACAACCCGCTAGATTCATGTATTCGTCTGTTCAATGTTGTATGTGATGTTTTCGATTTCAACTTGACAAAGAACGCATTTAAAAATAGAATTAACAATTACATCTAGTTTATAAGTAAATAATTCAGTCTGTACTAATAGAAGACGGTGTTGAAATAAATAAATAAATAAATAAATAAATAACCAGTGTTCCACACGTACAGATTTATCTGGAAAGGTACATATTTTTTCGTTATTTTTGGTACAGATTCTGTACGGTACAGATTACAGATTTTCGTCAAAAAGTACAAATTGGTACAGAGCTTTTCCGCGTGTGAAATTTCTCACGAAAATTTTATTGAATGATAGTACGCTACCTAAATTTAGAAAGACTATGTATAAGCATCATTAAACACACGAGTGATTCGAGGCTAGCAAACGTTAATGAACATTGTAGTAAGTAAATCAAGATATAAAGTAAGCAAGTAATATGATATTTTCTTATAAACAAATGGGTATTTTTTCATATTTCATGATTTTTCTTTATAATGAATAATTCCAATGGTACAGATTTTTTGAAGAAAAAGTACAGATGAGAAAGTTTTTTTTGTGGTACAGATTAAAATGTGGCAACACAGACTATAACTCTTAAACCAAGGTTTACTGGTCGGTGTGGTTTATGAGTGCTAAAAAAGGGGAAAACAGAGGCAAAATCGGAAGTCTCATTTTTCTACATCTACAAGAATGGTGGTCTCGAACCGACTTCCCCATGGTCCTGAACCGGTCTTCGATTTTTTGCAGCGATTGTACTTTCAATTGCCCGGAAATAAGATATACCACCAATTATATAGGTAACTAGCTGACCCGGCAAACTTCGTCCTGCCCAAAATTTGTTTTTTGTTATCACTACCTTCAAATATTCACGTTTTCTTACTATGAGCAAGTTCATGGGTCCAATCGCAGAACTGTTCATTGATTGATGTTCTATTCGACCCCGTTGAATTTACCTTTTACTATAAAATTCCTAGTATTTCTAACAAAACTCATTATTAAAATATCAGATTATTTTCGGACACAATTCTCGTTCAACATTTTTCAACTTGCAAATAAAATGTTTCTCCGTTACATGGAATAAATGTTTTATACAGACTATATGATAGAATAAAGAAAGCCCTTAATCGGACAATTCCTTCCTCGAGTTCTGTTTTTTTTTTGTATAGATAGAAGAAGATATAGAAGTGCGTTTCATCACATTAAAATCCACTTCCAGTTTCGAACAAAGATCAATTTTGCTAGCGCAAACATCAAATGGACTAACAGCACTTTTCACTATGTAATTGTAGAATATATGGGAATTTAATTTTCCGGATTTTCCCTTTCTCCTTCAGACTTTTCCGGAAAATTTCAATTGTCATATTTGGTTGGAATATTTTTGGTTGAAATATGTGTAATGTTTTTATGGAACCCCCTCTCCATTCCAGAGGAGTGAGGGGTGTCATACCATTATAGAAACATTTCTCATACCCAAAAACCCTCACATCCCAAATTGTGCTTGATTAGTTCTCGAGTTATGCAGAAGTTTGTGTTTCGTTTGTATGGCAGCCACCCTTAGAGAGCGGGAGGAGTGTCTAGCCACCATAGAAATGTTTATTGCATCCTAAAACCTCCACATGCCAAATTTGGTTCCGTTTGCTTGATTCATTCTCGAGTAATTCAGAAATTTGTGTTCCATTTGTATGGCAGCCCCCCCCTTAGAGACGGGGGTGGAGAGTCTAACCATTATAGAAACATTTATTGCATCCTAAAATTTCAATATGCCTAATTTGGTTTCATTTGCTTTATTAATACTGTTTATTAAATTTGTGTTTCATTTGTATGGAAGCCTCTTAAGGGAGGTGGAAGGAGTATCAAACCACTGTAAAAACATTTATTGCACCCTTAAACCTTCACATGCCAAATTTGGTTTCATTTTCTTGATTGATTCTCGGGTAATGCAGAAATTTGAGTTTCATTCGTATGGCATTCCCCCCTTAGAGAGGGGGGTGGAGAGTCTAACCACCATAGAAACATTTATTGCACCCTAAAACCACAATATGCCTAATTTGGTGTCATTTGCTTGATTAGTTCCCGTGTAATGTAGAAATTTGTGTTTAATTTGTATGGCAGCCCCTCCTTAGAGTGGGGGGAGGGGTCTCAAACTATCACGAAAACCTTCCCCGGCCCCAAAAACCCCTACATACCAATTTTTATGCTAATCGGTTCAGTAGTTTCCGAGTCCATAAGAATCAGACAGACAGACAGAAATCCATTTATATATATATATATATATATATATATATATATATATATATATATATATATATATATATATATATATATATATATATATATATATATATATATATATATATATATATATATATATAGATGGATAAATGTTACTTACGAGCGGAAAAAAAATTAAACTTGTTTTGACTTCCGGTTTGCTGATAATGGCTCTAAACCACTAACAATGATGGATACTCCCTGCGATATGGGTATTGAATGAAAGGACTATAACAGCGGAAGTCGAATATCGGTTTACGATGCCATTTTGGAAACTAAAAAGGTGGCCTTCGTAGGGGGTTTTCGTAACCTAATTGGTTGCGTGTCCGCCACGAAGCGAACAATCATGAGCTCATAACTCAGGGCCTCAACGGACCATCTTTGTGTCTTATTCTAACTACTCATCCAATGAACAATCATCATGTCATGGCAATCCCAGCTCTTCACTTCACATACAATCTGCTGGATCAGCAATTTGTGCTATTCATAACACAACAATGAAGGCCTTATACCAAAAGTCCCGCGGTGTGTATATTCCAACTGTGAACATTCGAACTATAGGAATATTCTTACGCCCAAAAAGGCGACATGCGTTGTGTATCGATAGAATAGGAATACTCTTACGCCTAAATGGCTACTGTGTAATATACATCATGAGCAAAAATGTACACGATAAATTCGGCTCTGTTACAGTTGAATTGCAAAATGATCCTAATAAAAATAAGCAGATGGGATAAAAAAAATGATGGCTTTCGGTCAGTTGGGTAGACAGCTAGACAAGAGTTTTAGCGAGACAAAGCGAGGTTTAGAGCGAAATGACGGCAATAAAAGAACGCTTGCACAAACTGAAACGGAAACGAAAATGGAAACGGAAACGGAAACAAATGCTACGACAACGCTTAACGCTCAAATCCCAACGCTCACCTTTCAACGGTCAATACGCGAACACAAACGCCCACAAACATATCAAAAACAAAGGGTCGCTTCAGGACCCACCCTGATTTTTTTTCAATTAACGACATGCCGTGTACTACATGTAACAGGTAAATTCAATTTATATAGCTCTTTCTAAAGAGCAGACCATAAGCAATAGAATTTGCCTAGTTTTATAACTTTTCGACATCTGCAAGAATATTACTGATATACTGATTTTCCGCACGGGTCAAAAATCTAGCTTTTCCATTGAAAACACAAAACGCGCCGTTTGAAGCTGGGATTAAGGGAGCTGGAGAAAGACCACCATATAACCAAATTGTCGGCGTAGTGCCACCTTTCATTTGACTCTACTAAAAATTCGGTAGGTAGTGCCATTGTGGTCGGTTCAGGGCCACCGATTAGATTAGGGCAACCTTCCTCTATAGATTCAGTACTACTCTTATTCGTATTTTAATGCTATCCTTTTTTATTAAGGATTGTGTGAAAAAAATAAAAACTATGTTTTTAACCATAGCTCTTATAGTGAACTATACGGGGATTCAAAAAAAAAAATTACGTAATTTTCTAATTTGGAACCCTATGACAGATGGCGCTACGTCCGCCTCATCAAACTTTCACCTACACATGCATAATGACAATCATGCGATTGACGTCAATCCTGATAAAATACCGGCTGGAGAGCACGTGTAAATCCAATGCACATGTTGTTGAATGCATTGCTGGAACCATGATAGGCGACTGCACAGCGACACGAGAAATTGTGGTTCGAAGAACAAACAATAACCTTGAAGGCATCGTAGATTCGACATTCATTCATTCTTTTTTAGCGGTACTAACGTTCTTAATGTTCCTAACGATCGCCGTCTCGAAGTAGTATTACTTGTGTCATTCTCGTTGATCCTTACTTGAGATTTCTGTGTCTGTGCCCCTCAAATGTATTCTGAGTGACAAGCTCTACAATGTATGTGGCCACAGCACAAGTCAGAATAAATTTCTTTGACGAAAAATCCCTCGGCCGTTCTGAAGGGATAAGACGGATATTGCATGAACATTAAACAACGAGATCCTGCCAATGGGGTTCTCCATTATTTTCTCGGTAGCTGGCATTAGTGATCAATATCTCGCGTAATATAGATTATACAATTTCAAGTTTAGACTCGTTATAAAAGTGGCATTTCACACAAAAAAAATTACTGTTTTTTGTTTGTTCCATTCAGTTGTGTGTTACAGGGTGGTACAATGGAGATCACCAAAGAGAAAATTCGGTTCATTCTACAATCTTTCTTTTATAAAGACGAAAATGCAAGGAAGGCCGCGGAAATTGTGAATGGTTTGTATGGTGCCGATATTGCAACAGTAGAGTACGTGCAATTCAATTTATTTAAAAAAAAATTTTTTTTATTTTTCAATAAATTTTTTGATTTTTTTATAGGTGCAATACACTAAATTCAGATTTCTACAGTCAACAAATGGACTGTTTGAAACTATTGATTGACCAGAAACGTTCAGAATTGGCCAAATGAAGAGGCGTTGTGTTCCATTAGGACAACGCAAGGCTACACAATTCCAAGAGCTTGATTGGGACGTTTCAATGCATCTACCATTTATTCCGGACCTAGAGATTAAGCGATTATCACCTTTTTCTCGCAGTGCAAAATTTCCAGAATGATAATAAATTGGGATCCAGAGAAGATTGTAAAAACTTGCTGCTAGAGTTTTTCGCTAGTAAGGTCCAAGCCTTCTGTGATAGGGACATAATGAAGCTACCCTTAAGAAAGGCAACAAATTTTACAACAAAATGGTGCATATTTGACCCAAATCGGACTATTCGAAGCATATTCAAAATAGTTTTGAATTCACCCAAAAATAATGGATTACTTTTCCCCCAATCTAATATTTATGAACATGTGGTTGGAGGATACACAACAAACAAGAGAGTGGCGCTCGATGAATTTCTATGTGTATCGTATTCGATAATTCGAACAGCAACGTTAATAATTTTTACAGATTGGATGGATTGACGAATCTACGTTATATCTATAACCAGATGGCGTAGTGAGTAAAATGATGTTTTTTGGGTTGGAATTAGATTGAATTTTTTAGAAAAATCAGAAAAAAATATTTTTCTTTAAATTTCTCGCCCTTTCTGCCCTGGAAATTTTACATTGTGGTAGGAATGTTATGAAAGAAGGCTTGGCATATGTGTTGTAATTCACATTTTTTACCAGGTGAACAAGGCGTAGCATGTGTTGCGCTTCAAATACTGAAGATCCTTCTCGTATCGACCAAACGGAATGCCCTACATAACCAATGAGATCAACCAACTGAATGTGATATCGATTTCGTCGCCATTATCTACAGCATGACCATCTGGAAGTTAGCCGACGCGGTCAGGACATCGTCATTCTACGATGCCTTGAGCTGTGCGATTGTTAGCATGGTCGACATATACCAAAGTTAAAGAGCAAACGACTGCGATTCCTACGATACAATCAACAGAAGCAGTGTAGGGAAGAACACATTCACTGGCGAGACGCTATCATGAGCAACACCGACACAGCCTTTGATCTTGTCAGGCCAAAAAGGCCAAGAAGTCTTCAGTGAGCTCCACTACAATATTACACGTATTCTGTCCCACACATTGCTGGATATATTCGGTTGAATGACAAAACCGATTATTACTTTCTGGTACAAATAAAAATGGGACAACACTGATTGTAAGCTTGTTTCATCAATCAAAACGTGCGGATAGAAATTTTAATAAGTTTACAAACGAAAACATTATTTCTTTCTTCATATTTTGGGTTCATTTTGCATTGATAACTCCCTATACTTCATAACATTTCGAAACCAAGCAAAAGGGTTGTTCTTCATTTCCGAAAATTCCTTAAAAAAGGAAACAACGTATGCATCGTTTAGAATCAGCTTGAACAAAAATAGCCGACGTGTTCTGTTCCAACAGACGTTAAAGAAATCTCTAATTGATACCATTTAGTAAATGTCCAAGCCCGCCTAAAGAAATCTTTCCCAGAAACAGAAGCAGTAAATTCTAATTTAATTCTCCATTTTTCCTTCTCTCTTCCGACAGGCCGACATTTTTTCGCGTTCACTTCTACTCAATGTCCATCAACGAGCCAAAGGCGGGCTCGTGTACATCCGAGTTAATTCCAAATGTAAATATTCCACAACGCCCATCTCACAATCGCCCATCGCTGAACAGTTTCATTTTTTTCCCGTGAACGAGAGGAGAACAAACATCTGAAGGCGAATAAAACAAAACAAAACAAGAGCACAAACAACGCAAACAACGCAAACACACCCACGTTGGTGCAGTCGACCGAAGCATGAGACATATATTCTGAAGTAGGAAGGAGTGAAACAGTTTTTTTATTTCCAGTTTTCACACATTTTTGATCCGCCAATGTCGAGTTTTTGGTGAAACAACGCGGGCAAACAATTTACCGGGCGGCTCCACTGTCGGTTGACCTAAGCGCGGGAATCAGTTCACGTGAGGTGTGCTCCATGAAGGAAGCAAAATAAGATAAGCCATAGTATCCCGGAGGAACGTCAATTGATAAGGCTCCATCAGACGTTGAAAAACCAAACAACGAAACGAAAATCGAATTGAATTACTAAATCGGGCGCGCAGAGCGTTGCTCCCTACATGCCAACGACATCGGAATGCTTTCCCTGAATTTGATTAGTGAAATAAAAAGTCAATCAAACGAAGAAATTTACCAAGAAGATTGCTGATTGCAGTGAAGTGCGAGAAGTGTGTTGGGAAAGCAAACGGAATGCAAAGAAAGTGTTCCCGAGTGTGAGGTAGAGTCATCCATTGTTCGATGGATTTCACCCTTTCCCGTCACTTGCATTTGTGGATAAAAAGGCAACAAAGTCACGAATGACGAACGTTATCGGAGAATCGGATTCGTCTTCCCGAAAGCGGTAAGTGGAAATAGCCCGGGTATCCTACATAACATGAGCCTCGCTTCCAATTAGCCGAGTAATCCAAGCCGGTTCGCTGTAAACACTCTCAACCAGCGAATCGTGCTCTAATTAATCCCGTTCTGCTTACGGGTGGGAAAAATAAATACACTGTTAATGAATGGAAAGTTCACTGTGTTCAGTGCCAGGTAAGCACTTGGGAAGCTCTTCAGCGGAAATGTGGGGCCCGCTTTTTTCCACGGTGAAATGTAAAAATCGCGTTAGCTCATCGCCGCCAAAATGAGCTGAGTTTTAAACATCGTCATGCTATGGTCTTGATTGTTTCCTGATGATAAATGTCTGTATACTGGATGAACATACAAAGTCAAGTGTTTCACCGCTGAACTTTTCGACCGGGCAGTGAGGCAAATCGGACTAACTTATTAAAGTTTCATCTGCATCAGTGGTAACTGTTATGGGTTGGGATATTCTTTGTAACCTAATCAATTCAATCGTATTGCATCCAGATAGCTAGTAGACGTTTAAGATGGCATAGATTATAATGCCAAAAAAGGAATGTATATTACTATCGCGTAACTTAATACACTATGTATGGTGATGGGTCCAATTTTTATCTCGCATATTATGTCTCTTTACAACTAATGACTTATATTCGAATCGGGATGCAGTTTATGTATCTCGATCAATTAAATATTTTCAGGGCCTCAGAACTAAAATGAATAATGTCAAACATATGTGATTCTGTAACAATTTTATAAACACACATGTTATTGAAAAAAAAATCGGTTCAGTGGTTCAAAAGTTATAAGTTATTGAAAAAAGTCGTTTTTGGGAAAAAGTGGAAAAAATGGATTTTTCGGACCACCCTAAAACGGAAATGGGAACGCTAATAAAAAATATAAAAATACGGGTCTAATGTTTTGCGATAGAGAACAAAATTACCACTTTTGACGAAAATCTGAGAACCAGTATATAGGTTTGACATGAAATGGCTGTATAGAGTAGTGCGGGGCAAAGGTGCGCACTTATTGAATTGAACTTCTGAGATAACTTGTAATAAAAATAAATGCTTTATCATTACCAGCGGAAGAAGCATCATTACTACACCCAAAATTGATTTTTAGCTCATGTTTTGTCATCCCGATTTATGACATTAAAAGAGACATAACATAACAGAAAATGTCATAACTGTCAAATACTGGTAAGCATTTGTATTTATAATATACAGTGACTCAAATCCGTAATCGTACTCCACCGTGCAGATCTCTTTTCTCTTCTTTTGAAAGTCGAAAACAAGCTTTCAGAACATTCTATTTAGAGAAAATTATAGTGTCATATGAAATTTAAAAGGTTTGCTATCTGTTTTCAGAATAATGGTTTTTATTTCTCTAAAAATGGCGAATGTATGTGCTAATGTATGCAAATTGACTCAAACTCATAATCGTACGCTGGTTGAAATCTCTACTCGATTTCGAAGGCGTTGGCCAATTTTCTAATTCCATCATTATTATGGTATTCCTTGTTCATTGCAACTATCTTTAGCTGTCTTTAGCTTTATCTACGAGTTTTTTGGTGTATTCAGAAGGTATATTTATCAATTCTTCCATTAAGTGGTTTTTAAAATAATTATTTTTAGAAATTTAATGGTTTCTAAATTTCCTACACAGATAACTTCCTTAGTTTTGACATAGGACTATGTCTTTGATTTATATATAGGGGGGTCACTCTACGAAAAATGTAACGATTCATCAAGAGTTTTCAAACGCATATTAATCAAAATTGTTATTGCGACATATGTTGTGTTACATACCATTATACAGGTAATTTATCCAGCAATTTTTTTTGTTCAAAATATGAACTATAGTAAATAGTAATATATATATATATATATATATATATATATATATATATATATATATATATATATATATATATATATATATATCTATATATATATAAAGGGTGTGTCACATCAAATTGCATCACGAAAAAAACGCTGTAGAAATTTAATTTTTAGGAATTATATCTTCAGCTTTCGCTTATAATCAGATAAGAGTGTATAGATCACGTTGGCCATGCTTCACTGTCAATTTTTCGTAAATTTGGAAAAATGTCGTCGAACGAAAAAGAGCGTCGTGAATTAATCCTGCGCACTCATTTCGAGAGAATCCGGAGTTGTCACGTCGGGACATCGGTAAGATGCTGGGAATCGTCCAATCCACGGTCAGCAGAGTACTAAAACGATACTTCGAGAACCTAACCATCGACTGGAAGGTGAAGAACGGCAAAAATGGATGCTTCGTCAGTGAAAAAGATCACAAGCGCGTAGTTAAGCAGTTTAGACGTGATCCGAGAAGTTCGGTCCGGGATGTCGCCAATAAGCTGAATTTGTCAAGTTCATTCGTCCAGCGGACCAAGCAGCGGGAGGGCCTGCGTACATATAGGGTTCAGAAGGCTCCTAACCGCGACGAAAGGAAAAACATGGTGTGGAAGACGCGAGCCCGGAAGCTGTACACCGAAATGCTGACGAAGCCGCATTGCCTGGTAATGGACGACGAAACCTACGTCAAAGCGGACTTTCGTCAGCTGCCGGGCCTGTTGTTCTTCTCCGCAGAGGACAAATTCAGCGTTCCGGAGGAGATTCGCATACAGAAACTATCCAAGTTTGCCAAAAAGTACATGGTGTGGCAAGCGATGTGCTCTTGCGGAAAGCGGAGCGCCCCCTTCGTGATGACCGGTACGGTAAACGGGCAGGTTTACCTTAAGGAGTGCCTACAGAAGCGCTTACTACCACTATTGAAGCAGCACGAGGGCCCGACCATCTTCTGGCCGGATCTCGCTTCGTGCCACTATTCAAAGGACGTGTTGGAGTGGTACGAAGCCAACGGGGTCACCTTCGTGCCAAAGGAAATGAACCCGCCCAACGCACCGGAGCTTCGACCAATAGAGAAATATTGGGCGATTATGAAGCAGGCCCTCCGGAAGAACCCAAAAGTTGTCAAATCGGAGGCGGACTTCAAGAGAAAATGGATTTCTGTTCAAAAAAAACTACAACCTGACGTTGTACAGAACCTTATGGACGGGGTAAAGAGGAAGGTGCGAGCATACGGGCTTGGGCTCGAAGTATGAATAAAAAGAAAATGCCAAAAGTTGTTTAATAGTTTTTATTTTACTGTCTAAAATTTTCAAAAGGATCGGTATACTGGGCGAATTTCTGCAGCGTTTTTTCCGTGATGCAATTTGATGTGACACACCCTTTATATATATATATATATATATATATATATATATATATATATATATATATATATATATATATATATATATATATATATATATATATTCGCGCGCGACTGTTCTCGTCGGCTTACTAATTTAATCTGAATCTTTATTCAATTTCTTTTTGGTACAATACGAGTTGGAAATCATTATTACTTGGAGAGATGTTGAATCGGCATAATTTGATGCCTCCGCGGTTGGTCTCTGCTGCGATCCGGTTCCGTTGTTTACAGTCACAGCACGTCTTATGCCGTGGGTATGGTTGCTGGTTTGATTATATGGGCCTGGCGATAACTTGTGGACCTGGCGATAACTTCTCCCTTTGGTAAGAATGAGACGACCCGGCTCACTAAGGATGATTTAGCTTCTTCGGATGCTGTTATGGGATTTTCTGCTGGTTTTGGTAAACGATCTAAGAAAGATTCGTGTGGTTGAGGTTTTCCAAGAATTCTGATATTGATGCTTTTGGATTTTATTAAGTACAGCACGATCATTATTATAACTCCCAGGATACTGGCAATAGATAAACTCATTGATGAGTAATGGTGAATTTTATAGCTTTCCACCAATGAATCCAGATGATTTCTGTTGATAATGTGTAGATCTTCAATAGCGGTCTGGTTTTGGGTAATTTGTACTTCGATTTTCAAACCATCGAAAGGGAGTATTATTGGAATTTCGTTTCTGATTATTTCTGTGTTTGTAAATGTTGTTTTGTTCACCTCGATGCTGCAGTTATGAAACTCAATCAAAAATAATCCAGATAAATTTCTATCAGTAATTCCGCAGTTTGTTTTGATTTCCAGAGGAATCATAGATTTTAAAACGACATGGTGATCAGTTAGAAGCTTGATTTCATTTTTCCGTTCATATTTTTCAAACGTACAATTTCCAGTAAATCCTCGTAATATTTTTGAGAAGCATTTATCATCGCTGTAGTTTAGGAGCATGTCTTCGTTACAAATGTTGTTCTGCTCGATCTGCTGACATTCTCTCGTGATGAAGTAAGTTCCTATCTCGCTCGTCATTGCTTTGTTTGCTGGTATGTTCAATATCTTGTTTCCAACTGGTAAGGTTTCTAGTATCAAATTACTATATGTTACATTTTGAAGAGAAGGTATCTTGACTACAAATATCAGTTCAGATGAATTAAAAAATGCAGATATTTCAAGGAAGTCGTAAGCCTGCTCTATATTTTTGATTTCTATGCCTTTTTCTTCTAATCTTTGTATTGAAAACAAAAGTTCTTCTGGGTGGAGGATATGTTTCGAGATAATGTTAAGTTTTGCTAAATGAATCGACTCTGCTATGTCCTTGAAATGTGAGATTAAGTTATCTAGTAACATGTTGATTTTCATTACATCTTTGATTATTTGTATTTGTTTTGCTGTGTTATCCATACGAGCCTGATTGAAATTTTTGACAATGATTTCTTGCTGTTTATTAATTTGTTTTATAATTGTATCTATTCTGTTATTCAATTGATAATTTATCTTGGCTTGTTTGTTATTTTCATTGATAAGTTGATTGCCTTTAATTCTTAGCTCCTCCAAATCTTTAATAATTTCATTGTAATCTTCGTTATCCAAGTTTCCGGTGATAAATTTTATTCCGCTTCCCACAAAATTCAATAATCCTCTTTTGGGTCGTGGTTTATTCTGAAGGCTATGATAAAGATAGTTAAGATTATTAAATTTTGAAAGGATAATTTCGTTCAATTCCGATGTATTGCAAATATTCTTTATTCCGTCGATCATATTTTTTATCGTTATCAAAGTGGGGTGATAAATTTCGAAATCTATGATGTGGTAAATTTTGTGTTCCCCATCTTTGATGTAGTTTTTACCTGATGCTATTGCTAGCAGACCTGGATTGTGATTAAGTTCCATTATTTGTATGGTAGGTTGCCTGCCCATAGTTCCAGATACTAAAACGAGAAATAAGAGAGTTCGGACGGCGGTCCATATCCTAAAATAGAAAAATAGATTAGAGTTCATTTTATTACTTCCTTATTCTACGCATTTTTGCTTTATGTAGTTTCCTATTTTTATCGTCTTCATACGTTTGGTTCCTGTCTTCGACAACTTTAACAGGTTGAAACCATTCTTTAGTTTTTGCTTTAATACCCTGCCGTCTATTAAAAACTGTTTGATCGGCTTCAAGTAATGGTGGGTCTTCTCTAGATGCATTTTGTTGTTGATGTTGTTTCTGCTGTGTATCAGTAGCTCTAGCCTCTGCTTCTTTATAAATTTTGTCACGGTATTCCAAAAGCTGGGCTCTATCTAAAGGTCGTTCTTCTTCGCTTTTTATTCCGTAGAATATTTCGCGAGGTCTCATATTGGTAGAGCTGTGAATTGTATTATTGTACAAGCTACACGATATTTGAAACATTTCCTTATTGGTGACATTCTCATATTTGTCTTTATTGCATCTGAAAATTTCTTCTATTGTTGAATGGAATCGTTCTACCGTTCCATTTTGTTCACTGTAGTTGGTTGGTGTAAAATACTGTTGAATATGAAGTTTGTCTAGCATGTCCCGCATTTCAATGGATTTGAATGCTGGTTCATTATCAGATATTATCATTTTAGGTGTTCCGTATAATGAAATAAATTTGACAATAGCTTTTCTAATGTCGACTGTGGTTCTTGATTTAATAGGAAGTAGAAATCCAAATTTAGACAGTTTGTCTATAATTGATAAAAATAAATTAGGTTGGGATATTAACACATCAATGTGGATAATATCCAATGGTTGCTTTGGGATAGGGGTTTCGCCTAGAAAAATCTTATACGGTTTTCTCTCATACTTCATTCGATTGCAGGTATTACATAATATGATAAACTTCCTTATCTTAATTTTCATTTTTGGAAAATAGAATCTTCTTCTCATTACTGCCAGATTTTCTTGAATTCCACGATGTGCAATTTCGTGAGTTTCTTCAATTAAAGTATCTTGCTCCTCATCGGATCTCACGTCTATTAGTAAGCGTTGTGATATTCTAACCTTGAAAGTACGACATCTACTGAAATAATTTTTATAAACTATTTGAATTTGGTTTATGAGATTTTCTGGACATATTATGCAATTTGTGCGTCGAGGGTCCATATATTCTTCAAACATTTTAATTAGAAACGGTACGCCAAATATTACTTTGGTAATAGTCCGCCTGTAAACTCTGGGAAACACTTCTTCGAAAGTAGTACTTTCTTCACCAATTTTGAGTATAATTTGATTATGGAAATAATTTATGGGAGCCTCTGTGCATTGTATGAATTCTGAATCATCAGTATTCGCTGAATGCACGGTGATATCAAAAAGTCTTCGGTTTATTGGAACTGGAGTTGTTGAGCGAATTTGTGTTTCAAAATTAATCAATTCGAATTCAAAGGGTTTCTCAATGTTAATTTTAGTAGGTTCCTTTGAGTAATTAGTAATTGTCATGAAAGCACGATTGTTTACGGCGTTGTATATTCCAGAGTGAATAAATGTGGTATCGGAAATATTCATGTCAGTGTTCACGAAGAAATCTCCTTCACTGATTGTTACTGGAAGGCTCACTACTTTCGTTTCTTCAGGATTCAATTGTATTTCAGTAGCAAACGGATATTTTCTTTTCATTTTTATTTTCCCAGTAGGAAATTGTAACTCATTTGTATTTGTGAGAATGTCGATTCGAAGCATTTGTAAAGATTCGTAACCAATCAGTCCATCAAAAAATGGATGAAAGTCAAAAACGTAAAATTGCAATTTTTGTGTTTGAGGCACTTGAATGAATGGATAGAATTCTACAAAACGATTAATTGTATGAGAACCGTTAATATTAGTGACAATGGCTGGATCGGTGTGTCTGCAATTTTCAAAGTTAACATGTCGGGTGCTAATGTAGTTTTTATTTGCCCCGGTATCTATTAAAAATTTTAAAACTCCTTTCGAAGAAGGAACTTCGATATAAGGTATGAAATTATTTACGTTGGATTGAATTCTGCATCCTGCTGTCGAAAATTTAGGTCATCGATTTCATTTGTGATTTTCTCTTCGTTATTGGTTTCAATTTGTTGGTCTGATGGCTGGGTTTCTGAGCAAATCTCATTGCTTTGGTTTTCGAAATTTTGATATGCGTAATAGTATTCGTCATTATTGGGGTAATAGTAATTTTCAGGATTTAATTCCTCAGGAATTTGGAAGTTGGGTCTATTCATATAATTGACTTGACGAGTTCTCATGGAGTGGTCAACCTCCATCGGTACCGGTCTCGGTTGTTGATCGTTGGGTCTTTGTACATACGCGTCCCTTTGGGGGTTCGGTAAGTTAAAGCGTGGTTGATTGAAAGATTGTGAGTGATGAGCTCTTGGAGGTGGATGGAAAGGTGGTTGCAATGCTCTAGGTTGTGGTTGAAATGCTCTATGTTGTGGTTGGAATTGTCTATGTGGTGGTTGGAATGGTCTATGTTGTAATTGGAATGGCCTAGAATGTTGCTGTGATGATCTAGGGTATTGTTGGAATAAATTTGGGATCGAATTGTTGGGTCTTGGTGGAATTGGGGGTGCAGCTTTAAAAGGGTTTCTAACATAATTATAATTTCCTTCCTCGAGGCAGAGTCGTAACGCTTCCTTTAGTGTTTTTGGACATTGCGCTCTTATGATTGGTCCAAGTGGATCCTTTAATCCTGCCAAAAATACTTTTAGACCTAATTCTTGATAAAATGAATTTTTCGCTGCTTTCACGTCAGCATTATTTTCGTTCAAATTGAGAAGATTCACTAGCAGTGAAATTGAATGAGAAATCCGACTATAAAATTCTTCTACGGTAGTCCTCTGGTTCGATTTAAATAAATCCCGCGTGAGGGAAATTTCGTCACGCTTATCGCTATAATGTGTAATCAATGTGTTTTTAATATCGTCCCAATCTGTCGAGGTGCCGTAAATTTCCAGAACGGTATCGGCATCTCCTATTATTTTGCTACGGATGGCTTGCATCCAGACTTGAAATATAGGGGAATTTCTAGCTTCGGCCAGAAGTGGAATTAAATTGTCGATGCATTTGATGAAACTGTGCAGTTTCACTGGGTTTCCATCGAAACAAGCGATGTCCCTTATGATTTGTGGTGTTTGCAAAGATTTTATGATTGTTTCTGTTCTGGCAAAATTGTTGGCAACATCGTTTTGAACGTTCACAGGTTCAGGTTGATGTTGAATAATTTGTGCTGCTTGCGGAGCAACAATTTGTGGGGCGGCATATTGAGCAGCGCGTACTGCTTCAACGGCGCCTTGTATCTCAAGCTGAAGCTGTTGAATTTGATCATCTCGGTCCATGATGGCTTGTTGCAATTCTGCAATATGCGCATCCATTTTTACTTTAATTAATTCCGCACTTGATAAAAGTAAATAATCAAATCACTATTTTACGGTGTACTTATTGTTCTTTTGAAAGTATTTTATTTCACTTATATCTCTTATTTATTTAATAGAATAAACTCTTTAATTATTTTGGCACTTGATAGATAGTTAAATCGTAATTGAGTGATTGGTATGTATTGTTTTATTTCACTTTTATTTTTCTTATTTATTTAGTAGAATAAAATAAAATTCTTACCTTAGAAAAAGAAATGGTCCCATATCCTTTGGGTTCTTTTTATGTAGAAGCAGGTCGTTAGCTCCGTGATGTGTGCTGCGTTTTGTATCTGATATGCACTCAGGGAACACTTTCACTAAACACTCAACACGGGGCGCTAACTAATCCTACCGACTGCGCCACTTAACTTCCCATGTGAGGAAGTGGAGTTTTTAAAAAAAGACTAACTAAACTAAGCTAAAGCTAGAAAGGAAAACGCGACTGTTCTCGTCGGCTTACTAATTTAATCTGAATCTTTATTCAATTTCTTTTTGGTACAATACGAGTTGGAAATCATTATTACTTGGAGAGATGTTGAATCGGCATAATTTGATGCCTCCGCGGTTGGTCTCTGCTGCGATCCGGTTCCGTTGTTTACAGTCACAGCACGTCTTATGCCGTGGGTATGGTTGCTGGTTTGATTATATGGGCCTGGCGATAACTTATATATATATATATATATATATATATATATATATATATATATATATATATATATAATAAATATAGTTAATAATTTGACGATTAGAATGGGTATGTTTTCTCACGAGCGAAACAAAAGACAAATAAACTTTCCGCATACTGCGGAAAGTTTTCCGTGCATGCGGCAAGGCCCAGACCGAGATAGATATTGCTCTCCTTCATGCGATCCTTATTTACTCTTAGAAAACACTTTCTAACTTCATTTTATAATCAGGTGCAATATTATCACGCATTTGCTGAACAGCATCATTAGCCTTATGGATAGCGTGGTCGTGTAAAACAGTCTTGCTTCCTAGTCTAACGGTCGCCCACGTAGGTATTCCTAGGCGCCCGCCTGCTGGTCTAGGATAGTGTCTCTGCATTACATTGAGTATACTGATCTCAATGAAACATACAAGTAGGGGGATTTTTTCGTGTATATTTCTGTTTAATTTTTGTTATGCCCAAATTGTTATTTATATGATTCTTACACATACACCAAAACTTGTACTAATATGTTTCTAAAATGACAAATTAAGAATGTTGAAAGCAATTATACATCCGGTATAAGGTTTCGAAAAGCTATAGAAGTAAATACTTTTAGAAAATTTCGCCTTTGAAAATTGTAAATTACAGAATGTGTATTCTAATGAAGCTTTGTCATTCTTATTTTGACTAATTGTGTAAAATATTGCTATCGATAAACATAGTCATGAATAGAACAGCAGTGATGAGTGGGAATTCAGGATATTCTTTAATTAGATATTAGTATTTCAATGATTTGAATGTACTTCTAAAGTAAGCTCTTGAAAAGAGGTATAGAAAATTTTACCCATGACGGAACGCAAATTCGAGATATTACACATAGCCGACTGGTATATTACCTAGACCAGGGATTTTCAAAGTGGTCGATATCGATCATTTTACTAGATTACATTTTACTAGAAAGCATTATTGTTGTACTTTTTAAAAAAATCAACAAAAAAGGTACATTAGTTCGTACAAGATGAAACATTCGGCAAGTAAAATAGTATGAACAAGTGTGTTTTGCTTGATCTGTATTTGATACATATGCGCAAGCTTGCTCTTAGGTTGCATGTTCATTGGCGTTCTGAAACTCGTTGAAGCTTGAAAGATACGCTCATCAACTAATTTAATTATAATATAATATCAATAAATATTACATAAATATTACATAAATCTCTATATATAAAAATGTAAGGTAAAATCTGTTGGTAAGCGGAAAACCCGAAGAAGGAATGGTCCGATTGTAACCTCCTGTATTTTGTTGTATTCGTCTCTTCGCGTAGATCAATATAGTGGAGAGAAAAATCGAAAAATCCTGAAAGAAGGTCTGAAAATTCGGAAAATTGAATTCCCACATGTTCGAAAATTACATCATAATAAGCGTTGTTAGTCCATTCGATATTTGCGCTATCCAAATTGATCTTTGTTCGTAAGTGAAAATGGATTCTCAGTCGAAATAACGCATTTCCATATCTTATATCTATAAATAAAAATGGAAGGCCAAATGTGTTGGTAAGCGCAAAGGGTAATCAATCAATGCAGAGTTCAGTGATTGGACTCACTAACGTTCACTTAGTAAGAAAACGTGGATATTTGAAAGCATTCAAATCAAAAAAAATCTATTTCGGGCGGACGAAGTTCGTCGGGTCAGCTAGTATTATAATATAATTATAAATAAATATTACAACATTATCTTCCTGCCTCTGAAATTACTAAGTATTTTGTTTGAATAAGAAAGAAAACTGTAGATAGAATTTTTAATGAAATTTGGCCATAGGAGTATGAGGTATCACTTCATTTTGGACAGGGGGTCTCTTGTCCGAAATAGTTTCAGAAACCCTGATCTAGATGAACGAGCAGTTTTCCCCCTCTTCTCCATATTCTCCTATTCTCCTATATTTCCTCTAGTAATAGTTCTTATACTTGAGGTAATTGAGGCAAATGATACTTTATGGGTGTATTTTATATGAAAAATAAATGTTTAATGAGCATACGAAACGCTGATTACCTTCAAACATTCCCCGATATTTAATTTTGAGACTCTAAAGAAAATAATATTTGACTTATCAATTGTATAACAATCGATAGTTATTTTCTTTTATAGAATTATATATCATTTAATATTTATTAGTATGATCTATTTCCCCTTTAATTTAAATTATGTTTTATTTATAGTTTGGGTACTCATTTTCTAATAATTCGTTAATACAGTCAATGTTGGTAGACCGCAGTTTGGCCACCCCTGGTGTAGAGTGTGTAGGCACCATCAAGTGAGGTGGAGGGGATGTTTTATGGGTGGGGAAGGGTGGTTGTTATGGTCGAAGATGATTTTGGTATGTGCGGATTGATTCTTGGCACCTAGAAATATGATAACGAACCGTCCACATACACAATTTTTGGAAGGCAGAAGACTGACAATATAAGATAGCTAAAAATGTTCAACATTTCAAACAGAATCCTTTTTTTTAACAGATCAACATAGTAACGTTCACTTGATTTTTTTGAAACTCATTGTTGAAAAAAAAAACAAAAATAAAAACATTTTTCATTTGAAATTCATTTTGAATTATTTTGTTTATTCTTTTTTCTCAACTTTTCGATGCTTTGTCTTAGAGCGTTGTTGTGGATATGTTTTGATGTTTCCTCATGGAGCTAGAAGTCTAATCCCTTCCTGCCAGTCTTGCAACTTGGTTGAATTCGTGCTGGAGGTTGTTCGCTTCCGCAGAATCAAAAGCCATGCGTCGTAAATTTTGAGAGTCATACCATAGAAACCTTTGTCCAGTGCTTTGCAATGGTTCGCCAGATCCTCAGACTGCTCACTCGTAAATACTGATCTGAACCGCCTTAGGTGCTCGCTGGCACATCCCAGCTGTAGTAGAAATGTAGATTCAAATTCAAATAATAAATCACTTACTGATATGAGATTTCAAATAATAAATCACTTACTGATATGAGCTTCTTACTCAGAGCTGATTCAGAAATACCCAGGTCTGCCGCTTTTTGACTCTGTCCCGAAGCCTCTGTTGGGCCATTTCGAGCATTTCTGGAGTGCATTTCATCGAATTAATTTTTTTCTTCTTCTGGATTCCGTTAAAAGTTTGTTTAAAACATTTTATAATTTGTTTTTGAGAGCAAAACGCTGGTGCGCACTTTTGCCCCGCAAAGAATTATTGAACTAATCGAATTTCTCAAAACAAGCTCTTACAAAAATGAATACGAACTATTGTCTACTATAAAATGAAGGTTTCCTTGACAATGTAGTTTCGAACTTTCCACTTATTTTAGGTAACTAAATCGTTATCCCCAAAATTGAAAAAAATAGATTAAAACAACGCAAAACTCTCCTTACCCCATAACTTTTTTCCCCTTTCATGAAATGAATCTTGTTTATATGTGTTAACTGCTGGTGTAATAATGTGTCAAACGAATACACTGTTGCCGAATTGTTATGCTCGTTTGTTCCAAAAAGGCCAATGCGCACTTTCGCCCCATGACCACCTTTTCCCGCACTACTCTATAGGAGTTGTATAGCTTCTTTTTTTATAGTCCCTTTTTATTCCATTTCCTTGTTTTTCAGCTTCTTTCCATTTATGTAATTACAGTTATAAACTTCATGATTCCGATAACTTCACTTGCTCTCGTATTATCTACATTTCAAGCATCCATATATTCTAATGTCACTTTTCATTTTGTATATCTTTGTATACTTTTTTACTGATTTACTTTTGACGTGGGACTACGTCTAACCGGAATATATGGAGGGTAAAATGAAAACCTAAACACAGAACATGCAGGAAAAAATGAAAGATTTCGAATGCTTATAGCTCGAACATTTCGTACTGGATAGGAGAGATGTTTGCATCAATTGATAGGGAATATTTCTACGCATCTATCGCAACTAACAAAATGTTGTTTTTCATTAGATAAACAATTGAATAACTGTAAAATATTAGGCGTTATCTAAACGCTCTAACTGCATCGTTTTGATTGGCCCGATTTACGGTTTCCCTAACACAGCCATCAAAACAAAGCAGCCTTGGGGAAATCGGCATTGCAAATACATGAAAGTAGGGGGACTTTTGTTCTCATCGAAAAATGTTCCCTAACACAGACTTTAAAACCAAGCAGCGAAATCGGCATTGCAAGCACACGAAAGAGCCTAGAGGCGAGTGAACTGAAAAGTTTAAACCCTCTTAAAGCCAAAAAGAAGAAAAAGAACACACGAAAGTAGGGGGAGCTTTTGTTCCCACCGAAATGTGTTCCCTAATAGAGATTTCTAAACCAAGGTGCCTGGAGAAATCGGTATTTCAAATTCATGCAAGTCGGGGGTATTTTTGTTCCGACTGGAATGTGTTTCCCTAACACAGACTTCAAATCCATGAAGCGTGGGGAAATCGGCAATGCGAATTCATACAAATCGAGGGTATTTTTGTTCCGATTGAAATGTGTTTCCCTAACACAGACTTCAAAACCGAGGTTTCTGGGGAAATCGGCTCTGCAAATAAATGCAAACTGCGAGTACTTTTGTCCTCGCTTGCCTTTGTGCAGAGTGGAATATGTCTGTCCTAACATGATCTTCTAAACTTAGGAACCTGGGAAAATCGTGCAGCCACTAGAAGCGAATGAACTTCCCAGTTTCAAGCAAATTAGAGATTCGAGAAGTATGTACACTTTTGGGATGTAAACTTCAGAGGGAAATGTAAAATAAAATAATCGTTTGATAATTTTTTTTTTGTCTTTATTGGAAAGATTTTCAGCCTTAGGCTGGTTCATCAAACGTTTGATAATTCTTCCGTACATATATTTTGTTCTAGTCATCATACCAAACGTAAAAGGTCCGTCATTAAATTTACTTGTAACGAAGAACAATCAATCACAATAAATTAATTGACTTTACACGGCATTTGTTCATTTGTTTCACTCACAGAGCAAATATATTGAACTCAATTGAATTTGGAAACTGTTTCATTCAATCAAGAATTTAATCAATACAAACGAATTATTGCTCAGCTAAGGTAGTTCCACGTGAACCTTGCGGTTATATCATAGATATAACCCACTAATTTTTTTTTTATAAAAAATAATTATTTTATTATTATATATTTAATATATTTAATTATTTTATAATAACAATAAAATATAATAATTTATAATAATAATAAAGCCACTGAATTTTGGGCAAACGTTCATTAATTTGACTGATAAATATGGTATCGAGTGAATCTAAAATTAATTTTGATAAAAAATCCATAGAAACATTTAGAATTAATCTGAATTGGTATCACTACTATTGATATTATAGATATAGATTTATAGATTATAGATATCATATTATAGAGCATAGATCTTTTTCACTTTCAAGATTTCATTTTTTACACTTCCTAATGCACAGTGTTATTCTATTGTATGATTACTAAACAATTCTCCAAATAATCCTTCAAAATCATTCCATTTACAAAAAATTCGAGGGGTTGTATCCGAGACACGACCGCTTAGGACGTAGGACTACGTAGTCTTTTTGTTTTTGAAATTTGTTGGTTTAACATTTCGGATCTTCTTGAATGGCGTTAACGTTCCCTGTGGAACTTTTGCCGTCTCAACGTATGAATTAACTAGCGCCATTTATTAATTCTAGTTGAGATTTCTTAAGCCAAATAACACGCCTCGAATGTGTTCCGAGGGGCAAGCTCTAGAATACGCGTGATCACAGTGCAAGTCGAAGGAAATTTCTCTGACGAAAAATCCCCCGGCCAGAACGGGAATCGAACCCGAACACCCGGCATGATAATGTGAGACGCTAACCACTCGGCCACTGGTGCACTTATCATTTCGGATATTGTTTGCGAATACGTCGAAAGTTCATAAATAACTCTTTAGTAAAAAGTTCCGGGAACCCTGAAAAGGTTTAATGGCTTGCGTGGTTTTGTAGAATCATTTCGAGAAGCAACGATTCTTTCTTGCGTTTGCGAGAACAATACATGGTCATATGTCGCAATTTGTTTCTTCATATCAATGCACGCATTACACTGAGTATTTAACGAGAGGCATCTTCCGTGCATCGCCATTCAACAAGCATGAAACACGCGTCTAACAGATGCACACAGTTGCAGCGTTCACAGCTTGAGGGGAAACATAAAACACAAAAAGAGCAAAATAAGCGATCTTTGTTGTTTCGGGCACACAAATATTCTAAGAATTTTCCTCAGAGGAAATGCAAGACTTATACGCTAGCGACAGCTTCAGTGTTTGCCAAATGATCCATTCTCTGAAAAAATCGCTTTCGTTCGTTCAAATATGATCATACAGAAATCATTTCCCCCGCTGCATTCTTCTGTTTGACTTAATTTTTCTTGTGGCATTTATTGCTTTGCACTTGTCTGTGCAGTGGTTTTCGCTATAGTAGAAAGGGACGATATATGCGGTTCAAACTTGTATGCAGGCTTCGAAAATGGTGTGCGATGTTTGATACAGCTCGAATATGCACGGTTGTTTGCATTCCTTTCTTGTTTTAATCATTTAGTGTAACACAAGTGATTACTGTCATTCATACAAGTATCTGAATGATCCACTCATATTTGGTTATATGTTCGTGAGAGGTTACTTGCATGACACATTGTGTATCACTCGATTTTGATCGAAATCCAAACACTAGACAGCTTACTTACTTCGCAAATATTCTCTTTTCGCTATTCCTCTTCGTTGTTTCTATTCTTCTTCTTTTTCTTTTCCTTTATTTACGGAGACTTTAATTCCAACGATTCATTCGTCTTCGACTGTTTCTAGCGGCTGCAAAAGTTGCCCGTTATTGACAGCTCTGTTCGGGAAAACACACAAATGGACGGAACAAATGTAAGGGGAAATGGGAATGTATCCAATTTTCACCAATTTGAACCATTTACAGACTATGAGATTGTAATGTAATGCATATCAAACAAATCTTAGATAGTTTCTGATTCGATTGGTGTGCAAACCGTTAAAATCCGTTCGCAGCAAAAATAGTTACTAACGTTAACTTTATTTCATAAAAACGTGACCTGTTTTCTGATTTGGCACCCTTGATGTAAGACGTAGTCCTACGTCGAAAATATATATTTTCCATGTCCGGCAATTTGGGATAGAGAATACTGAACAACGTTTATCGAATAACTAGATGTAAAACTCTACTGAGCTGTTCCAACGCAAATGACGATTTTTTCAAATTTTTCACTTAATTTTTCACCACATAACTCAATAATATTCGAGCATTGCAGTCGAAAATTATCTATTATTTTGGGAAAATTTACTTCTAGTTGAAAAAGACACGAAAAACCATTCGAAAACGACCAAAAGCTGTATCTCAGAAACGGTAACATTTATCAAAGTTTTGTCTTACACCTTTTTGACTTTTCATTAAATCGGATCTAAAAACAGTAAAGACCTGAGGCGGAAAAATGCATAACATCAAACGGCTCTATTTCGAAAAGTATGACAGCGAATTGAGTGCGGATTGAACAGATTTGTTCGTGAGAGAATTTCTGATAATCTGTCATATGACTTTTGTCAATATATGAGCAATTAGTAGCAAAATGTCATTAGAAGAGAAAAGACGTGAATTTCTAATTATTTCAACGAAATCCGCAGTGGTTCCAACAAAAAATCGCCCATAAAACTAAAGTTAACCAAAACACTATGTCAAGAGCTATTAAAACGTTCAAACACAACTCAAATGTTAACAGGATAGCTGGTTCAAGTCGAAAGAAAGGATTTGTGCGTTGCATCCACTCCTCCGTTCGCTCAGTTTGTCGTACTATTCTGCAATATTTCAATAAGCTGAATTTTCCGTGTGACCATTGCATGAGCAAGGATTCAATTTATTTGTGGAAAACATCAGAGGAACATATTCTATTTCGCAGTATAACATGTAGAAACAATATAACCCTCACCGCATTCGGTATATATCAACTTGACGTTGAATCACTGGTAATGATCGTCAGTCGTGTAACAGCAGAGGCGTAATGAAACCCGATTTTCCGTTCAGAAATTAGAACGAATTGAAGCAATTTTCAATAACAAAATATAAAGTTTTGATTTTTTTTAAATATATCATTAAATTCAGTTAAATACAACTTCAGGCAAATAACTAATTAAATTTCATAAGAAGTCACTTGAGTTATCCATCTTTCCATTATAACGATTGAATGTTTCAATGTATCCATTTTAAGAATCCGGAAGTTGTTCGAGTTCAAGATGTATTACACCTTTTTTAAATTCCAACATTTTCATTGATTTTATTTTGAATAGATAAAATGAGCTCCCTTTATTATAAACTATGCCACAATGCTGGAATGTTTGGCTTCTGCTAAAATGCATTACGTAGTTCCGTTAGCAGATGAAGATTAGTTACGGTTCTATAATTTAAGAATAGTTTGAGGAATGCCCGGAAAAGCAGAATCACACAAAGTATTCACGCCATGAAAATCCACAGAAAGAATATCTCACATCGTTATATACCGTTATTCTGCATCAAAAATAGATTCAACCTAGTATATAGTTTTGTTTTTATTTCTTTTTGTGTAAAAAGGTCTAACATGGAAATTATTCACCACATCACAAGGATCACTTTCCGAACCTAGCCGTAAATCGGATTGAAACCGAATATCAGAACCATAACAACTTTATCATTCGCGGATCTAAGCCTAAAACAAACATCCATTTCATTCCGATTCAAATGCCTCCGGCTGTATCATTTGGTTTTCATGAAAACTGTCGAATTTCCATTTAGTTTCTACACAGAAGCGTCCAAACAAGTCGGAACCAAAAATTTTCAATTCAGTTCACCCGAGTTCAGTGGATTACAAATCTGTGCTAACTCGCCTCGGATTTCGATAATCTACTGTGTGTTGATAGTACCGCTCTGGGTGCTGCTGATTAATGCAGTCGGTTACCCTTCCCCAGCCCCAAGGATGAATGCTGCCACAATGGCGTGTGCACAATTGGCAATCAACCAGCGCCCCGCTTCTCTCTACTTTTTTTTTATTATTTATCTTTCATTCTAAAAGCATTTTATTCGAACAATGGTAAACACTTCCCGGGCTTCAGTATTTTCCACTCCCGCGCACTGAACTGAACTGAACTGAACTGTGGGGGGAATAAAAACCTAGTTCCACTCGAGTGAGAGATAAATTTTCTATACACATTCATTGCGTTCGAGATTCGAGCGATGATTCGTATCGGGACCATGTGACGCCATCGTAATGGTCTGCGTCCCGAGCTGTTCAATTTCCACTTGCAGCATCCCATCTGCGTAACACCTGAAGGCTGGAAGGATGCTGAATGAAATCATCACCCGATTATCGTAAATCAGTTGAATGATTTGATTTATATTGCTTTGAAAAGTTATGGCAGATCAGAATTACCGCGTAAACCAGCCTTCATGTACAGGAGATACTCGAAATAAGCATGATAGATCGATTTATGTTCAACTGTTGAAGTGTTGCAACTGTGTCAAATACTATCCGATTCAGGGGTACGACTAAAACGTCAAATCGCTCATATTGCCAGTGTACCCAATATTGCTGCGGTTCACTGACATTTTGGTTCTATCAATTACTGTTGTTTACAACTCGGTCCGGTTATATAGTCGAATAGTGGCTAACTTTAAACTCCATGTTAAATGTGAACACCTCCATGTGAAACTGAAATATGAAAATCGCTCATGCAGTTAGAATAAAGCAGCGCATTTTTCGATTTCAATCCTCGTAAATGATATGTTGATCAAGACGGGTCTATGGATATACTTCTATGCGCCTTGATGTTGATAAACGAATGACGCCATATTGATTTTGATTTTGGGTAGCCTATATTCAATTGATGTCTAACCCCTGATCCGATTGAAATTATTCTTTTTTTTCTTCTTTTGTTTAATACTCTACAGTGAGCCCTCTGGTAGCGGACACACTGAACTCAACCAATGAAATAACGTAATAACAATCAAAAATAGAAACTGAATGGTTGAGATAAGATATTTAGAGCAATAAAGGGAGAAAACAACAGTACATGTGCTTCTAGTGGATCAATACCCTTTGAAAGAAGTAAAATACATAAAAAAAAAATTAAATGCTTAATGACGGTTTACACTTAACAATATAGACAATCACAGCATCAAAGTTAATGAAAATACTAGTAATGATAGAACATAATTATATACTAAATTAATAATTGCGTAAATTGCTCTTTCAGAAAACAGTTGATCTTAGCATTGAAGGTCAAAATGTTCGCAACTTGTTGAATGTCGCGTGGTAGGTTGTTATATCTTGTCGGACCTATAAAGGATAGCCGTTTTTGACCGAAATTTGAATGCGTACGGGATCTGGCAAGGTGGTAGGCTTGTCTGGTGGCCTGAATCCGAGGAGACGTATCAATATTTAGATTGTGTAGAATGTTGTGAACCATTATCTGGATTTGTTACTCACACATACCTAAGATTGGTAATATTTTGCGGGATGAGTCCGAGCATAGTTCGATCGATGAGTATAAAAATGGCAATTTAAAAATAATTTTGAGGGACCGGTTTTGTAAAGTTTGGAGTTTCTTTAGTTTAGATTCACTAGCTCTACCCTATGTTACGATCAAATAACTCAAGTGTGAGTGGATATGGGCAAAATACAGAGAGAGCATGGCATATCGAGGGAGAAAAATACTGACACGATTTAAAATTCCACACATAGAAGATACTTTACTTGCGACCTTGCTTATGTGGACATCCCAAGATAAGGTAGAGTCTAGATAGACCCCCAGGTATTTGAACGACTCAACTTTTTCAATTATGTCGGCGTTCATAGCTAAAACTGGTGCTTGTGAAAGTACTTTTCTCAGTGAGCGGAAAATCATGTACTTAGTTTTTTGTAAGTTCAGCGAGAGAAGATTAACTGAGAAGTAATCCTGAAGCAATCGTAAATCCTGATTCATGTTTGACATGATTGTATTCAAGTTTGAATGCGGATAAAATATAGCTGCGTCATTGGCAAACAGCCTGGGGGTACCAGAGAGGTTTATTTGGCTTAGATCATTTATATAAAGAAGAAAGAGTAAAGGGCCAATGTTGCTTCCCTGTGGAACTCCAATACTTATTTTCTTTCAAGAGCTAATTTCTCCATCAAATGCATTATATTGACTTCTGTCCTTCAAATAGCTACGAATAATGCTGTTAGCAATACCTCTTATGCCATATTTATCTAGTTTCTTTAGTAAAATGTCATGATTGATAGTGTCGAAAGCCTTCTTTAAATCAAGGAACAAGGCACCCACATTTTTTCCGAATCTGGGTCTACAAGAACGTGATTTACAAGTTCGACTACAGCCACAGTTGTACTACTGCCGTTACGAAACCCATATTGCAGGTTGTACAGTATGCTATGTCCGTCCAAGAAATTTACGATACGTTTCATAAGTAACTTCTCAAAAACGACAAAGAGTCTTTCTTATTTCGATGGAAATTTGTAGTTTGTTTTGGACTAGTGGAAATTTGAGTTTTTCACAGAATTGGAGACCAAAATAGATGCAAGCAGTGGGTACTTTTGTGCTCGTTTGCGTTTTTGCAAATCGGAATGTTTCCGGAATGTTTCACAGTTCTTCGATCTGCTTTGTCAGCTGACCATAGTGCTTCTGTATATCATTCAACGTGGTTTGTTTTTTCCTGCAGGCGAAGCACATATATTTCAGCGCATTATTCTCTTGTACGGCTTTGGCACCAGCGAGAGTTAGATCTGAGCAGCGATTATGCAGAATTTGTTCACATCCTCCAAAGCAGTAAATTCTGTCGTTTTCATTGGAGATACTCTTCGAGCACACATTACAGATAACACTAGTCATTGTTGGGTCCCTTCCCCAAACCCTCAGCCGTAACACGGCTCAATACGGAGCCAGATGTTATTTGGGGAAGCCGGTACTTTCAATCACGAAAAAGGAAATGATATTTGCAAGTTTGCATCTATATTGACGATAATTTTGCAAACACTGTACACGGTTTGATATCGCGTAGCTAACAGTTCACGTGGATACACATTTGACGAAAAAACAATTTGAATTTCACACGTATAATAGAAATTTCGCAAGACACTAAACAATCCTAGCCAGCATGACAGATACTGCCTAGAATTGCAGTGCTTTTATACTTCCATGCATTTTTACACTCCGGAATTCGTTTTGCTAACACGGTCTACAAAAGCGGGTACAACTTCTACGCATACCGTGTGATGATTAGGCAAAATGTTGATAACTATTTGCTGCGATAATCACTAGCATAATACATGAATTGACCTAAATTGGAATTTGTTTGCAATTGAATTCGTAAATTGTTTCATTCATTCACTAGTTTAATCAATAATTTAATCAATACATACAAAAGATAGCTCTGCGCAGCAGCGATATCGTACCCAATGAGCAACATCCGCGCTAATTGAAAAAAAAACACAAATAATTACTAAGCTTACGGCAGTCCTACGTCAACCTTGCGGTTATATCATAGATATAACCGATCCATAGTTTTTAGAATATTCGATCCATTCTATCACAAAAACTATGAGCCATATATTTCAACTATAATATTGTATTTGGAAAAGTTGTTGGAAATTATAAGCAATTTATTAACATCGAAAGCTCAAAATTCCAAAAAAGCATGGAAATTTGTTGCTTCAAGGTCCGTCAAAAATAATTCTACCAACTTACCAACTTTTACCAACTCGACTCCTACCTCCACTCTAAGGGAGGGAGGAAATTGACACAAAATTATGCATAACCCGAAAACTGATCAATCAAATGGAGACAAATTTAGCATGTAAAGGTTTTTGAATACGAGAAATGTCTGGTATGGTATGGTATGATGGTATGACACCCCTGCCTCCTCTGAAATGGAGAGGGGGTCCCTCAAAAATAATACACATATTTTAATCAAACATATTCTAACCAAACATGACAATTGAAAATTTTCGGAAAACTCTGAAGGAAAATGAGAAAACTAGAAAAATTCAATTCGTGTATGTTCTAAAATTACATAGTGACAAGCGTTGTTAGTTCATTTGATGTTTGCGCTAACGAAATTGATTTTTGTGAGATGGATTTGAATGTGATAAAACGCACTCCTATATTTTCTTCTATCTATAGAAATAAAAATGGTTCGCCGAATATATTGATAAGAGCAAAACTCGAGAATGGAATTGTTCCATTTAGGGGTATTTAGGGGTATGTTATTTGCAAGTGTTTGAAAAATCTTGAACGAGAATTGTGTCTGAAAATAATCCGATATTATAACGACAAGTTTTGGTAGAAGTACTAGGAATTTTATAGTAAAAGGTAATTTAAAAGGGTAGATGAACATGCGCTTAGTAAGAAAACGTGAATGTGATAACGAAAAATAAGATTAGATAAAGAAAGCCATGTTGTATGTGATTTGCACTTCAAGAGACCCAACTACCCAAATATATATTTCACATATTTCTCGGACGATGCATGCGGTGAAAATACACGGGAGATGATGAAACAGGAGCGCAATAGTTCCGAAGTACAATCCATGGACTGAAGCTGTTTAGAGTGCATCACGGTATGAAATGCAAGAGCTTATTCTGTAGCCCAAATTTTCTGAGCGACTGGATTTGATTTCTGCACCACATAAGTTCGCGTGGATTTGAAAATGGATGCCAACTGAATATTCTTGCAGTGGTTCGGTGTTCGGATTAGTTTTTCCAAATCAGATTCACCTGTAATGGTTCATTGATAATCTTCTCAAACTTCTATTTCAACAGAAATAACAAAATGTCAACAAAAACACAAGTCACAAAATATTCCTGTATGTCGTACCAGGTATGACGACGTATTTATTTAATTATTTTTAATTCTTTTTGTTAGTTTTTTCTGTTTTATAGTCATTTTCAACACTTTTGGCTGGTTCGTCACTTTAGTTTACAAGTATTTATCGATGGAATAAATAAATAAATAAAAAAACAGTATATTTTTCGAGATGCATTGGCAGCTCTTGTATTGGTTGTGGCTGCTCATCTGACCAAATACAGCAATTTGCTCTTCTTCTGTAGGAGCATTGTAGACCAAATCTTGTTAGGCATAAGAATGCCCTTTCCAAGAATCCGCAGTCTTCGCTGAATTAGTGTACTGCATTGACACAGTAAATGTTTCGAAGTTTCAGCGGAATTGCAGAAACGATAGTTATCATCTGCTAGTTTTCCGATTTTTTCAAGGTGATACCTGCTCGGACAGTGTCCGGTCAATAGACCGGTTAATGTACTCAAATCTGCCTTATTCAAGCTTAGTATGTTGCGTGTTGTTCTGTTACAAGGTGTAATGAAATATTTGGATTGTCTTGGTGTTGATGGAGCCCTCCAGTTGGCTTCAATCAATGATATTTCCCAGGTTTTGAACTCAGATTTCATACATGATGTAGATAATCCACAAAATGACTCAGGCTCGATAAATTTAGTTGAAGATCCTAGTCTTGCTAAGAGATCGACTTTTTCATTACCTTCTATACCGAAACCTTTTATACGTTTCAACCTAAGAGCACCCTTTTCCGCACCAAGTTGCACATATTGGTGCAAGGGTAGAAGGTATAAAAGAGCATCTAGGGTTTTGGAAGGTGCGCTAGGCATTGTTCCAGTTATTGATAAGCATACCAGACGTTGTAGATTATCGAGCTTTTTCTGAGCTGATATTTGTGTAGTTTTAGGCCACCACACCAGCGAAACATATGTTAGTCTGGGTCTCACAATTACCGAGTAAATCCAGTGAATCATTCTTGGCTTACACTTTTTCCGGAATATAATAGTACAATTCCAGAGCACAGTCTGGGCTTTAGATATTGCATACTCTAGTTGGTCGTTCCAATGACACCTAAATATTTGGTTCGTTTTGAAAGCTCCAATTGTACACCTCCCAATCCAAGAGGTGGAATCTCATACTTTCTTTTTCTGGTTTATTGGAATTATGACTGTTTTTGAAGAATTTACGCTGAGTCCTTCCAGTTTGCACCATTTGTGTGTGTAGTTAAGGGCTGTTTGCATTCTATTGGAAATAGTATACTCACATTTACCCCTCACTAAGATGATTATATCATCAGCAAAACCAATGACTTCGTATCCTAAATTAGCTAGGTTATTAAGAAGATCGTCGACAACTAGGGATCACAACAGAGGAGACAGAACTCCTACTTGAGGGCAACCTCTCGTTGGTTACGTTGTTAGAATAGATCCTCCTAATTTAGCTGTTATTAGTCGGTTGGTTAGCATGGCATTTATCCAGTTGGAGATGCACATGTCAAAACTACATTTTTTTCACAGCATTGTTTATAGAGTTGTAGGATGCATTGTCAAATGCTCCCTTAATATCAAGAAAAGCTGTAAGTGAGATTTCTCTAGCATCAAAAGTATTATTTGTTTGGTAGGCAAATTGAAATTTGTTCAATGGTCTCCTGTTGAAATATGGTGATTTGATATGGAGATTTTCCACCATTTTTAAGATGACAAATGTTAGACTAATAGGTCTATACGCTTTGGGAGTCGTCCTGTCACGTTTACCAGCCTTGGGAATAAATATAACCCGGATTTCCCGCCACTTACTAGGAATGTAGCTTAGTACCATGCTAG
Source organism: Toxorhynchites rutilus septentrionalis (assembly GCF_029784135.1). Lineage (NCBI taxonomy): Eukaryota > Metazoa > Arthropoda > Insecta > Diptera > Culicidae > Toxorhynchites > Toxorhynchites rutilus. The sequence goes on along the minus strand of NC_073745.1, from coordinate 320,341,773 downwards.
ATCTAAACATCTCCGTTAGAAGAGAGGCAGTGATATCCTTGCTTTTTTGTAACAGCACCTAATAAATCCCGTCTGGTCCTGGAGATTGAAAGGGCTTTAAGGAATCCACTGCCCACCTAACCTTTAACTTCGTAAAGACCGCCCTAGCCGTTTCTTTAGCTCTATTCTCGTCTCTGATTGGACAAGATTGAGCTATATTAAAGACCTGTGCTTGCCCGGAAGTCAATTGGAATGAGCCTGGGAAGTGTGTTTCCATCATGATACTAAGTGTTTCCTGGGAGTCGGTTGTATATTGATTGTTTCCTTTTTTCAGACTACCAAGTCCGTTGGTGTGATCCTTAAAAAGGGCTTTATGAAGTCTTGCTACAACAGGTTAACTTTCAACCTGTTCACAGGTGAACTCCCAATCCCTTCTCTTAGATTTACGGATACGGATTTACGGACAGTTTTTGTAATCTGTCCAATCAGAGGTAATTTTAATAATTTAAAAAATCATTTTTTCCCTCGAGTCGTTGGAACCTCCAATTGTTGGCAATATGCTCATTAACGTATCCGTTTATTTAGTCTTCCTCTATTTTCTAATTAGATTTCAATTACACAAACTAGTTTTTTTTCGCTGAGGTTCGTTGGCTCACGAGAAGTGGACAGTAGGTGTCGTTTCTCAAACTATTTGAAAGTTATAGAACCTTAATTAATCTTCATTTGCTCACGAAACAATGTTATGCATGTAATGTGGCATAAACAGTAAGGTGAAGCGAATCGGAGTGGTGGAGCACTTCATTTTTTCTGAATGAAATAAACGGAAGCTCCGGAACCGAAACTTATGAGTAGTAGAATCATAATCATTTCATATTTTATTACTTGTATCTGCTTCAACCCATTTCTAGCTTTCGAACGGAAAATCAGTTTCCGTTACATAAAGCCACTGTTGTTTCACGATCCACGATGATTACCAGTGACTCCATCTCGAGAAAGTGAATATGTTGTTTATACGTGCCTTCATATGTAGATGGATAGAGTGGACATGGGGGAAAAATGACGCAAGAAAGATTGATGGGGAATAATTGTCCGTCCGTATTTTTTTCTACAATAACCGACAATCTGAGCATGGAGGCAACTGTTTTCATTACTGCCTCGCAATTGTTAAACACCTTAATATTTAAAAAAAATTATAGGAGGTTGTGTCCAAGATACAACCGCATTGTTGACGTAGAACTACGCTGTTATTTTATATAAGTCGCTTGTTTATACCTTCGGATATTATTCTATAGTGCTGTGAAATTTTAGAAACATCTGCATAGTAGAATAATCTCTTAAATTTTTTTTCATTGTAGAATCAGTTGACGATAATTGATTGATGATTCATTCTTGCCCTCGCAGAACAATACACTAGCTAATCATATGTAGCAATTAATTTCATGTAAATGCATTGAAAATTTACGTCGAACGCTATTTCGGTGGCCTTTTTCGCAATTGACATAGACTCGGCTACAATCGATTATATATATGTTGCACCATCACCATTATTCCACATCTCATAACTACATCAATATATCTTTGGCACCACGAGGAAACAACAACAATGACAACACATGCAAGTATCAGATATCATGCTACATGTTATTTAGCATTGTCTCAGTGGAATTGCACTCCCAGCCATCGTTCGTACAACGTAAACCAATCGCCAAACAAGCGTTTTCCATAGAACGCATACAGAGTCATATATTGGTGGCTTGAAACTACTAGGAATATGGACACTTCTCATCATTTTGCGTTAATCTCAAAAGAAACGATTCTGTTTATATTACTGGCCTCGAAAAAAAGTTGCATTACTTTCTCATGTTCGACATAAGCGCAGCTGCTAGGAAGGAAGTTTTCTACTGGCAAGCGAAACCTAACCACATACAACATTGCAGAACGACATTTACTTTCTTGGTGTCTAAACAAGCGAAAAAATTTTTTTTTGTTAATATCAACAACCTCGAAAACAGTAGCATTGCTTTATTATGATCAAGATTAGCGCAATCCTAGTTGAAGGCAGTTTTGCGACTGGCACGGGAACCCAAATAACTTATAACATTCCAGTACGACATTCAAGATGCTTGGTATTCCCCAAATGATTTTTGGCGCACAACCTTGATGTCTGCTTCGTCATAAAGTCAGTTTGATGCATTCATGCAATGTCAAAGGCACCAACGAAGCCCTTATGATGACGAAAAACAAACAATGTTAACTGCTTGGAAAAAGACTGAATTATGCCACACAGCTTGTACTCTGCTGTAACACCGATCGATGCGAATTCGCTAATGAGTTTGTCAAGAGCGACCGCCTTCACCACCAGCGGGGGGAGCTTGATTTTGGTTGCTGTCTGGGTAACGGCGTTTACATTTTAGGCCGACGCGCCGAAGTCGCCTACTTCGCTGTTGTTCGATGCGGTATCACACTCGCGAAGGCTCGGTTCAGTGCGAGCGCTTTTCACTACAGCAACATCGCGTGCTTCACTAGATGACGCTTGCCTCGAAATTTGACTGCCCCTGGCAATGCGTTTGCTTTTTACAGTGCTCCTCTTCTTCTTGCTCATCACACACTGCGCGAAGCGTTGAATTTATGACCCGGAAAGAAAAACACATGATACGAATAACGCCAAAAACGAACTGAAAAAGCAAACGACGATATCCAAGTTGGATTACCACTGGTGGGGTCCAATCTTAGATCGAAGCGCAGCGAAAGCAAAGTGAACTGGATTGCTCAACAGTCCGATGCCGAATGAAAGTTTGCCTCAGCGAGATCCACTGTTTATACTCTTGGCAAGTATTCCCCTTCATTCTTCTACTTTTCCTTTGTTCACGGAGACTTTAAATCCTACGATTTCCCCTTCGCTGCTCGTCGATAAGTTGCTCGTTATTGACAGCTCTGTTCGGGTAAGCACACAAATGGACAGAAAAAATGTATGGGAAAATGGAAATGCTTAAAGTTTTCATGTATTTTAACCATTTACAAACCAGGAGATTCTAATGTATAGCATATTAAACAAATCTTAGGGATTTTCCGATTCGTTTACTATGTAAATCGCCAAAATCCATTCGCGGCAAAAATAGTTATTAACGTTAACTTTATTTCATAAAAACGTGACCTGTTTTCTGATTTGGCACCCTTAATGAAAGACGTAGTTCTACGTCAAAAAAAGTCACAGGAGGGTTCTGTCCGAGACACGACCGCATAGTTGACGTAGGATTCCGTTAAGCTATTTGTTGATTTTGGATATGTTTGAAGAATCGTTGAACTCATTGGTAATGATTTGGTGGCCCTGAAAAGGGCAACTTTGTTTGGTTGTTGGGAATTGTTTGTTCACTCCACCAGTTTTTACCGAGTGGTGATGACAGAAATATGGTAAACAATCGTTGGGTGGTGCCCATCAGATAGAAGAAGCCGAAGTGGAATGAGATATGGTGAAAACCGCCCTCTGTGACCCTATACGAGATGCCTCCTGTGTTATGTATGTATCAAATAAACAAAAAAAAACCACCAATGTAATATAAGATAATTACCAATAACGAACACAATTATCAATTATTCTCATCTGTAAAAACATGTTACTTTGATATACAGAAAACATATTTGAAGCGGAAAAGGTAATTTTGTTTTATAATTTTTACTTTCTGAGTGTTTATTCAACCCAATGAGAATTTCAATTGGATTGACAACATCTGATACTATATGTAGAGCATATGGGAAATCACTTTTTCGAATATTTCTTCACTTTTCCATTTTTTTCTCGCCGCATGAACTTTCCTTGGGTGAAAATGAACACAATAAAACAGACGGCTTAAATCGAACGACCCGTTCTCGAGCGGGAACACACTTTGGTTTTTATTTATGAAAATTGAAATAAATCGTTTCATATATCAAGTCATTTTAACACAACTGCTACCATATACAATTTTACAATTACACTTGTGCTAAATTTTTCACAATTCACGATCGGTCATTGATATGAAATTTCACGAAGCAACCAACATTAAAGTTCCAAATTTAAATTTTATTTGCTAGAATTAATCGTATCACTCGGGGGAATTTTTATATAGCAAGTAGGGTGCAATATAAAAATGCCCTCGACTTGCATATATTGCAATGCTGATTTCCCTCGGGCATCTTAGTTTTGATGTCTCTGTTAGGGAACCGCCGCATGTGTCGTCAATTTCGACCAATTAGAAGTGAATATTTCCGTTTCCGTTTTTTTCAATTGCTTGATAGTTTCATGACATATATTATTTTATTGAATATAAACATTGTTATGGAGTGCCGAAATCGATTGACGCAAAAATTTCATCAATCATGAATTGACCGAGCAATCAGCGTTTGAAATTGGACAATTTTTCACGATGTGCTCGATTTTCGATTTTCAATTTGTACCCCAATATGTTCCCGAAAGACGTAATCCTACGTCAAAATCTTTGTCACATTAGCTTGTCAAACGTAAGCGAGATATGCGGAATATATATTCACAAGCCTTGAAAAATTGAAATAGTCTTACGAGCTGCTCAAAACGTAATGAACGATTTGTGATCCGTACACTAAAACAGTACAAAGAAACTGCTGATGTAGAATGAAGAACCAGGGAGTGGAATCAATGGTCTGTGCGGCTGCACAATGTCATCCATGCCGATCGTGAACGCGTTCGGCGCAACTCTTCCCGCAAACAAAAGCATCTAGCAGTCTAAATGAACGTTTCTAAGCGCAGTATAGGTCTTTTGACGTAGAACTCCGTCTTTCATTAAGGGTGCCAAATCAGAAAACAGGTCACGTTTTTATGAAATAAAGTTTACGTTAATAACTATTTTGCCGCGAACGGATTTTGGCAATTTACATACCAAATGAATCGGAAATCCTCTAAGATTTGTTCGATATGCTATACATTACAATCCCATGGTGTATAAATGGTAAAAATTCATGAAAACTATAAGCGTTTCCATTTTCCCATACATTTGTTCTGTCGATTTGTGTGCTTTCCCGAACAGAGTTGTCAATAACGAGCAACTTATGGACGAGCAACGAAGGGGAAATCGTAAGACTTAAAGTCTCTGTGAACAAAGGATAAGAAAAAGAACGAAGGGGAATGTTTGCCTAGGGTATAAACAGAGGATCTCGCTGAGGCAAACTTTCATTCTTCGTGAGGACACCGACTGAACAACATCGTTGCTGGGCGAGCTGGACGGTGAGGAGTGGAGGAGTAGTACGAGGGAAAAGTAAAGTTTTCCAAGGACTTTTTTGTAGGTTAGAGACGAATGAACTAAAGAAGTTTAAAGTCTCACGTGTCTTAGTTTCGGATTGAACTGTGGACGCAAACAAATTACTGACTCGCCGATGTCACTAGCACTGCAATAATTGCATCAAACTGACGCCGTTCGATTAAGGTTCTGAGTAGAGATGGGCAAAACAGTTCACTTTGATGAACGGTTCACTCATTAACCGTTCATCTAAGTGAATCAGTTCTTTTGAACCGTTCTTTCGCTCTTTCGTTCAGCGGTATTATACCATGGACAGACATACAACTGTACTAGCGTTGTACAGGTACCACGATAGCATGACACACATACTTTGGTTGTACATTGTACCGCATGTCAGACTGACAATCAGAAGCTTGAATTTATTGCATTGTATTTTCACCAATATTTCAATGAAAAAGGTTTTTATTTAGCGTCTAAACTATCGAACACAACAAATATGTTTCCAATCTGAGTTATTAACTCAAGAGAAAGTCAATGAAAAGAATGTATACCAAATGTTTTGATTCGATTTGTTCATGCTACTCACCACTAACCGTCTATGGCGCTGCGCACAGTACTACTGTAGCCATGTACAGCGGTAAAATAGGTCGGTACAGGTACAGCGATTGTACCGAGTTGCTTGCATGGTTCTAGCGCTGTACATGGTGACAGACATACAATTTTCGAAGTACAACGCAAGTACAGCTGTATGTCTGTCATAAGTATTAAGAACAACATAGAATGTTAGCTGGAACCCAACATCAATAGACAGCTATTAATTGATATCGTTGGATTGGATAGTGTATGTATGGGATTTCTATTTTTGAAATTTAGTGGGGAAGCTGCTTCTTCTTTAAAAGTCGCAAACTGTATGTGAAAATATGTTTGTCGGTCGACAAAAGTTTATGTAATAATTTGATATGCACAAAATATGTGCAATTTTTCATATTCTGTTTTTGGACAACACACAGGTTCCATGTAAGATTATATTTCATAATGTTCATTCAGGGGAAAAATCAGCAGCGATTTTCACTAACAATAAATCATACAAACAATCACGATAACACGTATACGCAATAGGCCAAACAATGAATTGAAAGCACCGAAAAAACTTTGCCCTCACTATAAGATTTTATGTTTACCTAATTCATGAATCGCCCCAGCTTCCCCCAGATTTTTTTTTCTGATAATCAGGAAATATATGAATGTTACGCGGAATTGAAAGAATACATGTAATTGGAAATATATAGTTTTGCTTTTAAAACTACGAAAATCTAATTTAATTTTTAATACAAAATTGAGTATACATTAACAAAACAAACCCTGCGTTAGATGCATTTTGCTCATCATGACAATATCGTTTTATTTTCCTTACAAACGTTCTCGTTATATTTGTCCATTCCGTCCAGCGCAAATCAGTTCAGCTGTACTCGTTCGCCCACAAACACTTCGTTCTCAAACAGTTCGTTCCCAAACAGTTCACTCTCAATCAGTTCTTTCCCATACAATTCACTCGCAAACAGTTCGTTCTGAACCAGTTCGTTCACAAGCAGTTCACTCTCCATCAGTTCACTCTCAAACAGTTCACTCGCAAACCGTTCTTTCGGAATCAGTTCGTACACAAACCGTTCGCTCGCAATCAGTTCGTGGGGAGAATTACCGTTCTTTGAAAAAGAACGACCGTTCGTTCACTCTTTTCGGCGAACTAGTTCGTTCGTACCGTTCGTGAACGGTTTGCCCATCTCTAGTTCTGAGCTACATAATTGTGTGGGAATCATCAAGCTAGGCTATCGTCAGCTCACCAAGAAAATAAATGTTCTGGAATTTTGTCTGTGATTTGGTTTCGCATGACGGTAGCAAAACTCTCTCCACAAAGGATGCCAGCTAAGCTGATCTAGACCGGCAATATTAACAAAAAGGGCTTCTGTTGAGAAGAGCGTAAAACGGAGATAAGTGTGTGCATATTTAATTGCTTCAAACCATCGATATATGGATATTTTTGTGTGTGTACGTGCGTGCGTTTTGGCGTATTGCGCTGTTGCGGGCAGTGCCATAAATTATCAAAATTTATTCACGAATGGAGGAATTAGATTTTTCCCAGTATCGGGTGAATTCTCTTCTGTTAAAACTCAACTCCATATCTGGCATAATGAGTATAACACAAGAGTCGAGACGCGTGAACTTTGTCTGGTATATTGAACGAAAACAGCATGAACGAATTTCGAAAAGCCTGCATTCAGGCACTTTCGTTACTGTCAATAATTTCAGGTGATTATCACGAACGTTAAGTTGATCTTCATCACTTGCAGTGAATTTTTATTGAAAACGTGTTACCCATTGCACATATAAATGGTGGTGTATGTCATTTTCGGGCAATCGTGAGTAGATTCATAAAACGTAGCCAGAGTTATTCTATACATTCAATTGCCGAAGTCGCCAAAAACAAGAATTTTGTGTGATGTATTACCATCCTTTACCATTAATCGATTTCACTCTCAATTGGTGACGCTGAATTTTATACTTTGATTTTCACTAACACGCAATGATCTTCATTTTAGACCTTGCGAATACCATGACGAAAAAGAAGATGCAAATGAAAAATGAACTTCATGGCAAGCTGATGTTGATGTTCATTCCACTGGGGTTCATTGATAGTGTTGTTCCATATTTATCGACTCTCGCTTAAGCAGAAGGTTATCAATACAAGGAAGGCAGAAATTCGCCGAATTTGAATGTTGTGAATGTGAATATTTTCAGCACTGGTTGCGGGTGAACATGTCGATCCGAACCTGACGACAAGGAGGGGAGATAGCGGGAGGGAAATATTGGCGCTAGGGTATTAGTAATGAATATCTGCTGTGGCAAATATTCAGCCTTTTTACAAGCAGTTGACATTGTTTGTTTTCCGTCATCATAAAAGCTTCGTTGATGCCTTTGATATTGTATCAATGCATTAAACTGACGCTATGGTAAAGCAGGTGTTAAGATTGTGCCCCAAAAAATTATTTATATTTTATTATTTATATTATTATTATTTATATTATTTAAATATTGAATACCAAGTTATTCAATAAGTTATAATAAGTTATAAATTTATTTGGTTTCACGTGCCAGTTGCAAAGCTCCCTCCAACTAGGATTGCATTTGCGCTAATCTTGATCATGATGAAGCAGTGCTACTCTTTTCGAGGTTGTTGAGATTAACATGAAGGTAAATGTCGTTCTGGAATTCTGTATGTGATTTGGTTTCGCTTACCAGTAGCAAAACTTTCTCCACTAAGGATGATAACTGCGCTTATCTCGAGCATGTATTGTTCTGCGAGGACAAGAATGAATCATCAAACAATAATCGTCAAATGATTCTACAAGAAAAAAATATTTCAGGGCGACCACTGGTAGAATGGTCATTAAACTACAGCGTAGTTCTACGTAGTTCAACAATGCGGTCGTGTCTTGGACACAACCTCCTATAATTTTTTTTCTATAGTCACGTCAATAAAATGAGTCGCATTACATTTCGAAAAGAAACCCTGTAATGTAATTAAAAAACATAGATCGGCCATTTCGTGTCAAATAGCTTGATCTGATAATTCCGAAAATCGCATAGAGAGTGATTAGCACCGCAACGGTAGCAACCGAGTATGAGTCTCAAAATATCTATGAGAATGCTGTATCCTTATCTGTATCATTGTACCTCAGTCGAGAGTAAAACAAAATTGGTTTGGAGCCCTCTTTGCTAATTAGAGATAAAACACAGACTTGTTTTTTTTTATAAATCCCTTCTGTTGTATCACCTTCGGCTAGCTGGCAACAATGTGTTCACAACTGTGATACAGATCTTAGCTACACCCACATCAATCTGAATATAGTTCATTAACCGACGTCGCAAAAACTTGTAAACCACTCAGCTTATAAAATAATGACGTCCGGTGAGCCCCAATCCTCCCGTTACCTTAGGGCTCGCCGCTGTTTTCTACGAGATCAACCAGCATCATCATCGTCATCCTTTTTCTTGCCACCACGCCTCGTATCACACATTCTTTGGCCTTACGGCCACCGGCACTCAGCAAAGCATCTGAGAATGTGGCAACGGCAGGTTCAGGGTGGTTTTTGATGAGCCAAACAAACATAGGGATGTCTAGTAATGAGCGGCGTTGGTTCCACGATCCGCTTAGAAGCTGCTTCCCTACGTGTTCTTTCGTCTGCTTCAATTCGCGCTTTGTCAAGAAAATGGAAATATTTATACAACCGATTCTAATTATCTTGCCTACCCACTGGCACCTTGTGAAGCATGCTCAAGCTCGTGCTATAAACATTACACCATTTTTCATGTGAATCCACTCTTCAGCAGCGGCGGAAGCTTCCCAACTACTAATGTGCTATATCTCCTGGAAACTGAACGACATTCCGCCTTTCTACTTAGATTGTGTCACACATTTCACCGACCCTCCCTCCATGAAAATAGACTTCACCGTTCATCATGAGCACCATTAGGCATCGACTGCCACCGATGGAATACGCCCCCACCGTAAACCGTAAGTGTGTGAACCCAGCAGTAAGCAGTAAACGGAGTATCAGTGAGGCATTACACACGAAGTTGTGATGGCTCTATCATCATTATTGTGATTTGAGTGGTTACTTGAGCAGGCCACAATCTGCTGTTACACTATTTTGTGGCCAACCGACATACGCACGCACGTCTTAACCCGCCCCAGCCCTTCTTGACTCATTTCTACGGTGAAGAATATATGTGACCACTACATCACCCACAGAAGCATATGAGCTTTTGATGAGCCATTTGAATTCACATCAGGAACATTCGCACAGAGAAAAAAAAAGCTTTCACGTTGATGACGTAAATGTTTCGTTTTCTACACGGGTTGTGCCATGCGCTGGTTCTGTGGAGAACTTTGAACCCTTCGACCCTTTCTTGTTTCCCGATGGAGAATAATTAATCGATCTGCTCAGTATCTCTAAATGCTTATAAAGCAGCTTAGAACAAGGTGTCCAATATCGATCTTCTGTTTCTGCATTCCGGAACAGAATTATTACACAACCAGAGGCAGCATCTCTCGCCGCACGTTGAGCGTCGGAAAACAGCGCATGATACCGCACGAGCCACCAGCCGTTGGGGGTCTGCTGCTGGATCCCCCGCATACATTACATCTAATGGAGTCTAAATCAAATTAAGCATACAATTCTACGATACGGCTCTTCGCGCTGCCATAATTTTCCAACCCAGGGACGATGGCCCAGGGAAACCACACATACATTAGGTATGTTTCTCAACACCCCCGGCCCCCCTTCGGAACGCGTGTGTTGCGTGTTGGCTTTGCCCACAGGACGAAGATGAAAAGGATTTACGCTTCTTTCATGCCTCTGTCATTGGTGCCTCGGCGAAGAAGGCCCAAGTCTTCGTCGAATCGACCGCCGCACATTCGGCGCGCGGAAAGTATGAGGGGGAATGTTAAACGGTGCAAACATAGACACACTTATGAACACGTGTCTGCAAGCGCTGAATGTTGGACACTGGACGAAGGTTTCCCGGCTTCATATGTTTGCACTTAAACATCGGCGACCGAAATGTTTGCTGGATAGTATTTTGATTGTGTATTTATTTTTAGAAATATCTGGATGTTAATTCAAATGCAAATACAAATCGGAAGCCAAAATGAAAAAAATTGGGGAATACGTAAATAAATTCACGTTGATTCCAAAGGGTGATTTTTTAAGTGTTTAGTTTTAAATTTACAGAAAAAACACAGGAAAACTGTAAAAGATATGAAATTTATTAAGTATGTTACTTAATTCGATTAGCTTTTTGCCCGACAAACACATTTATTTGAATAATGAAATGAATTAATACACTGTTCAAAGTATTGGCCATCGCTAGCTACGAATTTTTCCCATCATTCTGGAAATTTACTAATTCCGTTGCGAAAGAAGCTTCCATCTTTCGAAACCAAGAATGAATCCACGTAATTTTCAATACCCAGCAGAGATGCCAACCTTCCTGATTTTTCAGGATTTCCCAGACTTTTTGACACGTTCCCTGATATCCTGACAAATACTAAATTTGCCCTGATTTTTGACGTAGGATTACGTCTTTCGGGAACATATTGGGGTACAAATTGAAAATCGAAAATCGAGCACATCGTGAAAATTGTCCAATTTCAAACGCTTATTGCTCAGTCATTTCATGATGGATTGATGAAATTTTTGCGTCAATCGATTTCGGCACTCCATAACATTTTTTTATATTGAAGAAAATAATATATGTCATGAAACTAACTATCAAATAATTGAAAAATCTCAACCCCTATCCTAACGGATATACCCACTTCTGATTGGTCCAAATTGACGACACATGCGGCGGGTCCCTAACTGAGACATCAAAACCAAGCTGCCTGGGGGAAATCGACATTGCAAATGCATATATTTATGCAAGTCGGGGGCATTTTTATATTGCAAGTAAGGTGAGTGATACGGTTAATTCTAGCAAATAAAATTGAGGCTTGGAACTTTAATGTTGGTTGCTTCGTGAAATTTCATATCAATGACCGATAGTGTATTGTGAAAAATTTAGCACAAGTGTAAGTGTAAAGTTGTATATGGTAGCAGTTGTGCTAAAATGACTTGATATATGAAACAATTAATTTCAATTTTCATAAATAAAAACCAAGGTGTTTTCCCGCTCGAGAACGGGTGATTTGGTTTATGCTGTCTGTTTTGTCGTGTTCATTTTCACCCAAGGAAAGTTTATACGGCGAGAAAAATTGGAAAAGAAGAAATATTGGAAAAAATGTTTTCCCATATGCTCTACAAATATTATTAGGTGCTCTTAGTCCAATTAAAATTCGCATTGGGTTGAATATATACTCAGAAAATAAAAGTTATATAAGAAAATTACCTTTTCCATTTCAAATAAGTTTTCTCTATATTAAAGTAACATGTTTTTACTAATGAGAAAAATTGATAATTGTGTTCGGTATTTTTCTTTATTTCATTGATATATAACAAAAGAGGCATTTCGTCTAGGATCATAGAGGGCGGTTTTCATCATATCTCATTCCACTCCTGTGTCTTTTATCTGATACGGACCATCCAATGACTGTTTACCATCTTTCTGTCATCATCACTCGGTAGACACTGTTGGAGTGAACAAACAATACCTTACAACCAAACAAAACGGCCCTTTTCTGGGCCACCAAATCATTATCAAAGAGTTTAACGATGTAATTCTTCAAAAATATCCTAAATCAACAGATAGTCTAACGGAATCCTACGTCAACTTTGCGGTCGTGTCTCGGACACAACCCTCCTGTGATTTTTCTGATATGATCCTGATTTCTCTTGATTTTGTACTTTTTACTTTATTAGAATGAAAATTATCCGTGATAAATATACGAATTTATTATAAGAATTGTCATAGGGTGAATGATCTTGGTTTGTCCAATTTGGGGTGTTTTTACGCAACTAGTAAATGCAAATCGATTTTTCTTCATGAAAATCACACATAATCGATACGAGTTTGGGTTTGTTGAAAAGCCCCAAGTCTCTAGTTGCTAATACTACCATAAGTTGTTGAAATTATTCAAATTTTTATGTTTTTTAACGATTTTCCTTAAAGAAGAATTATGATCATGGTTTGACCACCTCTGATCATGGTTTGCCCAAAAAAATGATCATGGTTTGTCCGGTTTTAGAAATCTCCATTTTTGAATGAAAACATTCGAATTCACAATTAGATGTTACATTTATCATTGCTTGAGTTCACTGTCATCAAATTGATTCATTCATAATTTAGGCTTTCTTCAGAATATTGCCTTTTCTTGGGCATTTTAGAAGTGTTCACCTCAACACAATCAACACAGAAAAACCATACTTCTGCTATGCGCGAAGCACACCATAAACAAACATAAAAAAACTGCAGCGCGCCAAGCGGTTGCCATAGAAATCATGTGGACAAAACAACATTATTGAATTGGACAACTCATGATCAGAATTGAGTTCATCAAAATGCGTTAATTTAATGGTTTAGCTATGTAAATCCGATACAAATGCTGTGCAAGCATGATGTTTACAATATTTATAAGTGTTGTAATCCAGAAAAGGTCTGAATACGTGCCAAATAATCATCTGGTGATCGATTAAAAGTTAGCTCGAATGAGGGGCGCATTGACACAAATAGAAGGTGTATTTTATAATCCTTTAAAACATGTGATTTCGTAAAAATATACTATCAAACTACTATAAATCATGTAAAAGGCAATTTCATTTATATGTTTCGAAACATTCGAAGGCCTTATTTGACACAGGAGTGCTGAATTAGAGCATTCAAAAAAGTGGGCAAACCATGATCATATTTTCGACTGGACAAACCAAGATCATTTACCCTAATAGCCTACACAAAAAAAGCTTTCCTGTCCGCTCTTGCATAATGTGTAATCTTTTTTTGTTGTTGTTTATTATCTATATATTCCGAAGCGATTCGCTTTATCGAAGATACCCTGTCGACATTTATTAAAGCTTGAAGTTAGCGTGAAAGAAACATACTCTATCAGATTAGCACGCCCAAACGCAGTTTCAAGACGTTATATTTCGAATGAAAATAATTACTTGTTGCTTTTGAATGATTAAAACACGTAGTCCTAGTTCTTACTTTACAACTGTATCAATAAATTTCCTGATATTTCCACAAAAACTGATTATCATTAGCATAATCTTTCGAAACTGATCGCGAAGCTGAACTTACTCGTTATTATGAGCTTCTACTAATCAAACAGTCGATAAATTCCCACAACTACTGCTCGCAATAAACTAGTGGAACTTCCAGATTTAGTCTATGCGATAGCCGTTGTGTTCCATCAGAGCAATGCCAAACTTCGTGTCTCTTTGCCAACACGACCATTTATGTTTAAGTCTGCCTGGAATGCGCTATCCCACCAGCTAAACTAATCGGATATTGCACCTTCAGATTATCACAGGTTAAGGTCCCTGTATGCTTCTCTCAACCATACAAACTTCGACATTATGGACAGTATAGAAAACATCTTTCTTTTTTATATGAAACACAGATTTCGGCGAGAAAGCAAACACATCCTGAGCGGATAATTTTTTTAAGTTGTATGAAAAATGGTGAAAAATCGTGGAACAAAACTGTGCACATAAATTTGAATAGATGTATGTCTGCCTATGAAAATCATGCGTTTGTGTTTCCAAAAATCGGTTCGAAATTTCCGGACAACAATATGAGCATCCTGATTTCTCCTGATTATTTTCATTCTCCCTGATTTTTTAAAATAATAGTTGGCAACCCTGATACCAGGTTCTGAATTGAAGCGTATTCCACCCAACGCTATGTGCATCTATCGAAACAAATGGTGGGTGAACAAGATTTTCCCATCGGCTATTTTCCAAATAGTTTCTAACTTGAATAGCAGCATGAACCTGGGCGTTATCATGATGGATTATTAACACGTGAGGCCCCGAATTGTCCTTGCAACGCTTTCCATTCAGTCTGCCTCAAGAGCATTTTCACAATATCAGTGTCGGTACTCGCTTCCACAGATATTTATTGTATAAAAAGAAAATAGTCAGTAATTTCACTGGGATGGTAGTTACATATCGTATAACATCCGAAAACAAACCATTTGTTTGACATTACTTTATTTTGTAACTGGTCATGTTTTGACGTAGGATTACGTCTTTCGGGAACATATTGGGGTACAAATTGAAAATCGAAAACCGAGCACATCGTGAAAATTGTCCAATTTCAAACGCTTATTGCTCAGTCATTTCTTGATGGATTGATGAAAATTTTGCGTCAATAGATTACGGCACTCCATAACAATTTTATATTGAAGAAAATAATTCATGTCATGAAACTAACTATCGAACAATTGAAAAATCTCAACTCCTATCCTAACGGAAATACCCACTTCTGATTGGTCGAAATTGATGACATATGCGGCGGGTCCCTAACAGAGACATCAAAACCAAGCTTCCTGGGGGAAATCGGCACTGCAAATACATGAAAGTAGGGGGAACTTTTGTTCCTACCGCAATGTGTTCCCTAACAGAGACATTAGAACCAAATCATTATCAAAGAGTTTAACGATGTAATTCTTCAAATATATCGAAAATCAAAAGATAGCCTAACGGAATCCTACGTCAACTATGCGGTCGTGTCTCGGACACAACCCTCCAGTGACTTTTTCTAACAAAAAGCACAACGTCAGTCCCTAGGGACTGTCACGAGGCTTAACGTGTTAACGACTTTGGTCTGATCGCATAATCTGGACGTTTTCCGGCTATAGCTTGTTTTAAACAGATCAATTGTTGCCTGTAGAAGTTTCCATTGATCGTTTGATTAGGTTTTAGCAACTTAAAGTAGATCACACCCTTTTTTATCTCATCTGTTCATTTTATTTATGCTCGTTTGGCACTTCAGCTGGTACAGAGTCAAATTTATTCGTTATATACGCTGCAAGTAGTATAGCGTATATGAACGGAGGGAGGCTAGATCACCGTCACACGATGATTGTTGCATGAACTTAGTAGCAAAAATAACAAACATAGTGGATCAATTGAGGGCTCACGATCGTTCACTTAGTGGCGAACACGCAACTAGTTAGGCTACGAAGACCCTCAGAATGGATACAGAAAATCAACATTTTCCGCAAATGGTGCTTATTTGTCACGAAACTCGACATTTTCAACGCAGTAGAAATTGAACTCGTTGTGCAAAACCCAAAGACTTGTCAGTAATGTCTGGTGTCGTGACAGATGTCGACGCTTCACGATTCAGCGAAAATCGACTGTCGCCATCAACTTGCACATCCAATCAGTGGCGTAGTGTACATGGGGCGGACCGGGCCCTTGTTCAAAACTAATCAAACCGGCTACATCTCAGCTGTTTTGGTGCTCAAGATATTGGGATTAGAAATATGGCAGAACTACGTCTTTCAGGAAGGGTGCCAAATCAGAAAATAGGTTTTATGAAATAAAGTTAACGTTAATAACTATTTTCACTGTGAGTGAATTCTCATGATTTGCATACTAATCGAATCGGAAATTCTCTAATATTTGTTTGATATACTGTATATTACAATTCGCTAATCTCTAAACGATTTAAATTCATGAAAGCTGGAAGAACTTCCTTTTTTCCCATACATTTGTTCTGCCGATGTGTGGCTAACTCTACCCGTATTTCGAATGCTTATAATTCGAACTTTTCTTAACAGATCGGAAAGATGTTTGCATCAATTAATAGGAAATTACGCGTCTATCACAATTAATAAAATGTTATTTTTCATGAGATGAACAACTGAATAACTGTGAATTGTCATGCGTTAAACGTCCTAACTGCCAAGGGTGGATTGGTCCGATTTACGGTTTCCCCAACACAGACTTCAAAATCGATGTACCTGTGGAAATCCGCTTGCAAGTACATACATGCAAGTCGGGGGTATTTTTTTGGTGTTGAGTACTTGTGTACTCGCTTGTCGTTGTGCAGACCGGAATATGTTTCCCTAAAACGTACCTTCAAACTGAGAAGCCTGGGAAAATCGCCATTTCAGATACTAGAGGTAAATGAACATTCGCGCTTCGAGAACTACATATTTTGGTAGTCCCAGGCATCATATCAAACGTAAAAGGACGTTCGTGAATTTTATTTGTAACAAAGAACATAATCTATTACAAAAATTTCGATGAATTCTACAATAATATTCGAAGTGGTAAACAAGTGAATTGCACAATATAATTGCGTAGTTCTACGTCGACAATATGCGGTCGTGTCCTAGATACAACTCCTTACAATTTTTTTATATGAATACTTTCGAACTTTCACTTTCTTTCGGAAAGCGAACGTTCGTGGCTTTTTTTCTCAGAACAATCAATTGATCTATCTTTTGATTAGCATTTGTCACATGTTTATTTTATACATAAATGATCTGCGACGAGTTTTACGATACTGTGACATTAATTTGTTCGCCGACGATACTGTCCTGTTCATCGCAGCTAAGGATATAAAAGAAACCACGGAACACATAGACGAAGATTTGCATTCTCTGGCTCAGTGGCTTAAATTTAAACAATTAAAGTTAAATGTTGGCAAAACAAAATACATGCTCATTTCTGCAGCAAACTCCAGTATTGACGTAAATTTTGAAATAGATGGTGAGACATTAGAACGCGTGAAAGAAATCAAATACTTAGGAGTTATTATTGATTACACGTTAACCTTCAAGTCTCACATCAATAATGTCATCAAAAAGATTGCCAAGAAGTACGGCGTTTTGTGTCGTTTGAAGAAAGAGTTGACAATAAACAGTAAAATTAAATTGTATAAATCATTGATTTCACCGCACATAGATTTTTGCTCGTCGATCCTCTTCCTTGCAAATAATACACAATTAACGAGATTGCAGCGTTTACAAAATAAAGTAATGCGTTTGATTTTAAGATGTAGTAGATACACTTCCTCTAGTTTGATGTTGGACGCGCTACAGTGGCTATCTGTGAAGCAGAGAATTTATTACATGACAATGGTGTTCATCTTCAAAATTTTGAACGATATGCTGCCTCGATATTTGTGTGATCGAATTGAAAGAGGAAGTGATGTTCATAGATACAATACGAGAAACGCGAATGATGCAAGAACACCCAACTTTATGTTTAGAAGGTCGCAGAACTCGTTGTTATATAAAGGTATAAATTTCTTCAATTCGATGCCCAGAGAAATTAAACGTGCGGCAACAATGGCAGAGTTCAAGAAAATGTGTATTTCACATGTGTTTTGTAAACAGGTTTTGTAATTTTTTTTTTCCTAAATCATTCATTTATGTTTTCAATTGATAAAAATTTATAAAATTTATTTACAGGTTAAACTACCATGTTCGTACTGATGATGATGATTTTTTTTGTTTTGTTTATGTATATTGTAAAAAAAAAAGTAATAAGCGTTGTCTACGAGAGTTTGAGCCTCGCGCGCGTTTGGTCGGCCTGGACTATGTTAATGGAACACTGGCAGAACACTGATACATGATGAAATTTTTATGTGGGTCTGAAGTGAAAACTGGAATGGGGATATCTCATTCAGAATTGTCGTAATCTATCTTATCATGAGATGGTTATATCGAGTATTTGTGAATGTGGCAGATCTCTATCATGTTCTAAGTAGACTCTTTTAGATATTGGGTTCGATTCCCAATCTGTCAAGGATCTTCCCGGGTTGGAAATTTTCTTGACATGCCTTAAAAAAACTTTGGGTCTGAAGTTGGGATTATCATTATGATAATGTCGATAAGGATAGAACCATTGTTTTTCTTTTAAAGTTTTTGCCTATTTATGATTTTCGATTAATAGAAATTCATGGCTGCAACAGAGTCAGTTCGCTGTTTTGTTTTATTATACTGATATCTTAATTTGGTTAAATATAAATATTATCTATTAGATAAATCGGCCAGTTCAAACCTTTGTAGGGGTATGAGGTGGGTCATCATCATCATCATCACAATGGAATTAATTTTGAAGTCTAAACATTCTATTATAGAAAATAAAAACCAATCTATAATTTGCGATGCCGTATGTGCAATTCCAACATCTACAGTTGTGTGTAGCAATGAACTCTATCAGATAACCAAGTTCGAAAGCAGTTTAAAATTGTTTATACTGGAGTTGTTTTTTACGTGGGAGATATTTTCCGCGTAAATTCCAAAATCCGCGTTAAGAAAACCGCGTAAATTTTAAAATTCGCGTAAAAATAAACCAGGTAATTTTCTAAATCCGTGTAAAAATCTAACAAACAGTGAATTGTTAGGTTAAAATGCAACCCATATTCTAACAATTGATTGACTGTTTTTTCTTCGCATGCCACATTCATGATATCTGTATCTCCTTTTATTTCTCAGCTGCTAATCAGTGATACACTACGAACTTATTTCGTGAAAAGTCACATCAATTAGCATAACCGCGTAAATTCCAAAAACCGCGTAAAAAAAGCCGCGCATAATAAAACCACGTATAAAAAAACCGCGTAAAAGGCGACTTCAGTGTATTACTTCAGTGGACTATATGGTGGATACATTAAAATACCCAACCAAGCTCCCGGAATTGTGTGGTCTTGCGTTGTTCTGAATATCAATGTCGTCAAAATTCCAATTGAAGGAATTAGCTCCAATCGGACAAACTTATCATTGTAGAACAAATGTGTAGTCATTTTTTTCGATTTCACTTTTCACTGCAGCACATATGCGTATTCCATTTTGACGTAGGACTACGTCTTTCATTTCTATACCGGGGTGTAAAATCAAAGTTTCGAAAACGAAAGCGTTACGCCGGAGACCGAGATTTTGAGCGTTAATAGCTCCTAAACAACTGAACGAAATGGTATGATAAACACTTCATTCGAAAGATAAAATGTCTACGCGTTATATACTTGTTACTTTTTGATCCAAAAACTTGTTTCAATAGTCTTAAAATTGCTTTCAAAACAGGCTATTGAAATCACCAATCGGTATATAAGCGAGCGGCGCTCGGAAATCCACTCAGTTCTAATTGAACAGCGATTGGAGCATGTTGTCGCTGTTGCGGTGAAGCTCTTTATTTATCATGAAAGCGCGGATGAACGGTGTCACCAAGAGCCTGTTTGTGCACCCTAGGCCAGAAGGGAATCTATCAGGAGGAGAGTGATGCCACAAACGGTTCCCTGGGAAGACATCGCTACACACACATACACGCGCGGCTATTAACAGGTGGTTATCGAGTTGGCATTAACCACTGGTGGGCTTCCAGTATCGAGGAAAATGTGGAAATATCTAATCGTTACTGAAAATAATCTGCCAGTTCCTTTGGGAATTTTCAAAATATATTCATGTGAAAGAGTTTAATTGAATGTTTTCTATCCATGTAACACTGTGACCAAATACATTTGGTTTTGTGGTTTTTCAATCAATCGCAATTAACAGGATAGCTTCAGAAGATTATTCTTCCCCATCAGTAGGATATTTCCGTATCCAATATTGTATGCGCCCGCAATCGATTATTGCTCAGTCGCCGAAAGTTCCGAGCTCAGAGAGTTCATTCCCCTCTAGTTTGCCTTCCAAATTGCCATCGTAAACCACACCTTCTCTCGATTCAATCACACACAAAAAGCATACTTAAGCGATATTCTGGTGGTGAGACACATTCATTTTTCGTGAGGACATCGACAAGACAACATCGTTGCCTAACGTGCTGGAGGAGGTGGACGGCGAAGGATCGACACATACACGCGCAGAACTCTTTCCGTTAGGATGCCATTCAGCATCGAGAAAGTTCCGGAAAGATCTAATCATTGCTGGAAAATAATCTGCCAGTTCCTCTGGGAATTTTCAAAATATATTCATGTGAAAGAGTTTAATTCAATGTTTTCTATCCATGTAACACTGTGACCAAATATATTTCAATCAAGTGCTATTAACAGGTGGTTATCGAGTTAGCATTAACCACTGGTGGGCTTCCAGTATCGAGGAAAATGTGGAAATATCTAATCGTTACTGAAAATAATCTGCCAGTTCCTCTGGGAATTTAAAATTACATTCATGTGAAAGAGTTTATTTTAATGTTTTCTATCCATGAAACACTGTGACCAAATACATTTGGTTTTGTGATTTTTCAATCAATCGCAATTAACAGGATAGCTTCTGAAGATTATTCTTCCCCATCAGTAGGATATTTCCGTATCCAATATTGGATGCATAAAACCTTGTGGCTCCAACGTAACGCTCTCGTTTTCGATGTTCTCCAAATATTCATTCATTCAGAATGAATTCAGATTCAACTTCAAACAAATGATCTCTAAATCAACGATAGTCCTACGTCACCCTTGCGATTATACCATAGATATGACCCACTTCCTGTTTTTTCGAAGCAAAATTCATAATTTTGTGCTATCTGTTCTTCTAGTAGGTTAATGATGTTGTTTTGACGAAGAACTACGTTTTTCGGGAAGGGTGCCAAATAAAAAAACAGAAATTAAGTTAACGTTAATAACTATTTTCACTGTGAACAAATAAATTCTCATGATTTGCATACCAATCGAATCGGAAATTCTCTAAGATTTGTTTGATATGCTATACATTACAATTCGCCAATCTCTGAACGGTTTAAGTTAATGAAAACTGGAAGAACTTCCTTTTTTCCCATACATTTGTTATGCCGATGTGTGTGCTAACCCTACCCGTATTTCGATTGCTTATAACTCGAACATTTCTTAACAGATCGGAAAGATGTTTGCATCAATTGATAGGAAATATTTCTACGCGTCCATCACAATTCATAAAATATTACTTTTCATGAGATGAACAATTGAATAACTGTAAAATATCAAGCGTTATCTAAACGCCCTAACTGCCAAGTTTTGATTGGCCCGATCTACGGTTTCCCCAACACAGCATTAAAAATCGATGTACATGTGGAAATCCGCTCTGCAAATATACATGCAAGTCGGGGGCAGTTTTGTTTCCACCGAGTTGTGTTTCCCTAACACGGACTTCAAAATTAATGTGTCTGGGGGAATCCGCTTTGTAAATACATGCAAGTCGGGGGTATTATTTGGTGTTGAATACTTTTGTACTCGCTTGTTGTTGGTTTTCCACCAACGGGACTGAAGGGGTTGATTCCGGGATTATAATGCTCCAAAGAATAAAACACAGGAACTTGGTGTAGTTCAATAGAGATTATAATATACCTATGAAATATAATTTTACTTAATCTATAGGTTTTCATGCATATTGTTGTGTTTAGTTCTCATTGTTTTGTTTTCATTCTATGTTCACTTACGTTTAGTCCCCCAAGTGGTTTTTAAATTCCTTGTATATGTTTAATCCTGTTTTGTGGAGAAAAAGTTTAGGCTAAAGTGATAGATAGTGATAGTGATAGATTCAACCATACCTCGATATTTAATGTTCTTATGTGTAATTCTTGTGTGTGATTGAAATTTGTGTTTTAGATTCACCGATTACTTTCTTGGGATCAAATTGGTAGCACTATAGTGGTTGTTTTATTTACCTTCTCTATTGCTCTCTACTCTACTTGTGTTCGTATTTGTTATCCAAGGTTGTTGTATGATGGGTGCGCGCTTGCAACTACGGGCTGCTAACACTTGTCGTTGTGCTGACCGGAATATGTTTCCCTAAAACGTACTTTTTAACTTGGGAAGCTTGGGAAAATCGTCATTTCAGATACTAGAGGTAAATGAACTTTCGCGGTTCGAGAACTACGTAAACATGAGATATGCAATAGTTTCAGAGGAAAATGTAAAATACAATGATCGTTTGACAATTCTTCCGTTCACATATTTTGATAGTCCTAAGCATCATATGAAACGTAAAAGGACGTTCATCAAATTTATTTATAACTAAGAACATAATCTATTACAAAAATTTCGACGCATTCTAAAATAATATTCGAAGTGGTAAACAAGTGAATTACATAAAATAATTGTGTAGTTCTACGTCGAAAATATGCGGTCGTGTCCTAGATACAACCTCTTACAATTTTTTTTTTCAAATTTAGGGTGATTTAAGGCAACTAGTAAGCGCAAATCGATTTTTCTTCATTAAAATCACATATATCAAAGATGAGTTTGGGTTCAAGTCTCTATTTGCTAATAATATAATAAGGCGTTCAAAGTTTTTCAAACAAAAATTATGATCATGGTTTGCCCGTAAAATCATCATGATTTGTTCGGTTTTAGAAATCTCCATTTTTGAAAAAAATCGAATTTGCCAAAAGATGTTGCATTTTTCATTGCTTGCGTTTACTGTCATGATATTCATCCATTCATTGTTTAGGCTTTCTTCAGAATATTGGATTTTCTTGGGCATTTTAACACACCACTGAACACAGAGAAATTTATCTCTGCTACGTACGAAGGGCACCATAAACAAACTGCAGCGGCTAAGCGGCTGCCATAGTAATCATGTGGGCAAACCAACATCAGTGCATCGGACAAACTATGATCAGAATTGAGGTTATCGAGATGCATAATTTACATGATTTAGATATGTAAATCTGATCCAAATGGTGTGCAAGCATGATGTTTACAATATTTGTAACTGTTATAATCCAGAAAAAGTCTGAATACGCACCAAATTATAATCTGGTGGATGATTAAAAGTTAGCTCTAGCTCAACTGAGGAGCGCGTTGACACCAATAGAAGGTGGACTTTTCAAACCTCTAATATATGTGAATTCGTGAAAATATCCTTTGAAACTACTGTAAATCATTTTTTTTTTATTAATTCGTTTATTTTTACAGGCTCAGTTACATAAGTTTAAAGGAGCCGAATTCTTAAATATATTTTTAAAACTATATATATATATAAACAATTTTCTTACATCTATGGTTAGTAAGGTGGAAAACCGATTACTCGCGGTGTACTCGAGTTTAGAAGGGTGACATATTTTTAGGAGAAGGATGGGATATAAGGAAATTGTAACAATGTTGATGAGCACTCAATTCTTAAATCTATTCGTATATCTATAGTTTATTTACATTTCAACTTATTCTACTATTCATAGCAAGGGGACGAATTACCCGCAAAGGAAGGAAAGGAGGGTATAAGGATGTAGGGACAATCACACACGAAGATCTATAGCTTTAAGGAAAACATATATATGGGACATGTAATCAAGGTCTAACCGAGCCAACACATCTCTCACCGGCACATTGGGCTGTCTTCCTCGGGCCCGAAGGGAGTTTTCTAAATTCGATCTGGCGACCAGATACACCTCGCACGACCAAACAACGTGCTCGATGTCGTGATAACCTTGGCCACAAACGCAGAGATTGCTGCTGGCAAGATTGAAACGGAAGAGTAGTGCATCTAACGAACAGTGATTGGACATGAGTCGGGAGAAGGTGCGAATAAAGTCCCGACTCAAGTCCAGACTTTTGAACCACGGTTTGAAGCTAACCTTTGGGATAATCGAGTGAAACCACCGGCCCAATTCATCTTCATTCCACTTGCGTTGCCAGTTAGCGATGGTATTTTTGCGAACTAAAGAATAAAATTCATTGAAGGCGATTTGGCGCTGATATATATCGCCTTCAATTGCCCCTACCTTTGCCAATGAGTCAGCCCTCTCATTACCCGGAATTGAGCAATGTGAAGGGACCCAGACAAAGGTAATGACATAACAGCGTCTGGATAAAGCACTCAAAATTTCTCGTATTCTCTCAAGGAAGTACGGCGAGTGCTTTTCCGGCCTCACTGAACGGATAGCTTCGACAGAGCTAAGACTATCCGTTACAATGTAATAGTGTTCAACAGGTCGTGAGGCGACGCTGTCCAGCGCCCAGTATATCGCTGCCAATTCAGCAATATATACCGAGCAAGGATTCTGAAGACTGTGTGAGGTGCTAAAAAATACGTTGAACACTCCAAATCCTGTGGACTCATTCATAGAGGACCCATCAGTAAAGTATATATTATCACAATTGATATCCCCATACTTTGCATTGAAGATTGTAGGAACGAACCCCAATCTAAGATAATCTGGATTTTCATGGATTTTCTCCTTCATGAACAGATCGAAGTGTACAGAGGAATTGATGTAGTCAGGAAAACAAACACGGTTGGGAATATACGAAGAAGGAACAACCTGCATAGAGGTGAATTCATGATATGAACTCATGAATCCAGAATGAAAATTTAGCTCGATCAATTGCTCAAAATTTCCGATCACCAATGGATTCATAACCTTACACCGGATGAGGAACCGAAGAGATAATAAATTGAAGCGATCTTTTAGTGGGAGTAGGCCTGCCAAAACCTCGAGACTCATGGTATGCGTTGAGGGCATACATCCCAACGCAATACGGAGACAAAGATACTGAATTCGCTCGAGTTTAATGAGGTGTGTTTTGGCAGCTGATTGAAAACAGAAACTGCCATACTCCATCACTGAGAGAATAGTTGTTCGATACAACATTATAAGATCTTCGGGATGGGCTCCCCACCAGGTGCCGGTAATTGTACGGAGAAAGTTTATTCTTTGTTGACATTTTTTACTCAGATACCTAATATGGGCCCCCCCAAGTAAATTTGGAGTCGAACCAAACCCCAAGATACTTGAATGATATAGCATGAGTGATCGGTTTACCCAAAAGTTGAAGCTTTGGTTTTGCTGGTCTATGCTTCCTAGAAAAAACCACCATCTCTGTTTTCTCCGTGGAGAATTCGATCCCTAGCCCAATGGCCCAGGTTGAAAAATTGTTCAAAGTATCTTGTAAGGGTCCTTGCAGGTCGGATTCGTTTGATCCTACGACAGACACCACTCCATCATCTGCAAGTTGTCTTAGGCTGCAATTTTGTGTAAGGCAATTGTCGATGTCGCTTACATAGAAGTTGTACAAAAGGGGGCTTAAACATGAGCCCTGGGGGAGGCCCATGTAAGAGACCCGACTTACTGCCGAATCTCCGTGAGAAAAGTTCAAATGTTTCTCACAAAGCAAGTTATATAACATATTATTCAATAGAGGCGGCAGACCCCGAGAGTGTAATTTGTCTGACAAAACCTCTATTGAAACAGAATCAAAGGCCCCTTTATGTCCAAGAATACTGAAGCCATTTGTTTTTTTTCGGCGTAAGCCATTTGAATTTCTGAAGAAAGCAACGCAAGACAATCATTCGTCCCCTTGCCCCTGCGGAACCCATATTGTGTATCTGAGAGTAGGCCATTCGTTTCAACCCATCGATCAAGGCGAAACAAGATCATTTTCTCCAACAATTTCCGTATACAAGACAGCATTGCTATTGGGCGGTACGAATTGAAGTCGGACGCGGGTTTTCCGGGTTTTTGAATAGCTATAATTCTCACTTGTCTCCAATCATCTGGAACAATATTATGCTCCAGAAACCAATTGAATAAGTTCAACAAGCGATGTTTCGCCACATCAGGGAGATTTTTCAGCAAGTTGAACTTAATTCTATCCGATCCCGGAGCAGAATTGTTACATGAAAGGAGAGCAAGAGAGAATTCTACCATCGAAAACTCGGAATCAAGATCGCACCTATCTTGTGGTATATCTCGAACAATTTTTTGCACAGGAGCGGAATCAGGACAAACCTTCCGTGCAAAATTCAAAATCCATCGATGTGAATATTCTTCGCTTTCATTCGTTGAAGAGCGATTTCTCATGTTTCGAGCCACTTTCCATATTTTTTTCATTGACGTTTCTCGTGACAAACCTCCCACGAAATTTCGCCAATAAGCACGTTTTTTCCCTTTGATCAAGTTTTTAAATTGATTTTCAAGGTCCAAATACGTCTGAAAATTTTCAGAGGTTCCACGTTTCCGAAAAGCTTTAAATGCATTCGATTTTTCTACATAAAGCTTGGAACATATGCTATCCCACCATAGATTGGGAGGCCTTCGACGAATAGTGGAACCTGGGATGGGTTTCGTTTGAGCGCGAACCGCGCTGTCATAGATCAAACGAGAAAGGAAGTTATACTCCTCCAATGGAGGTAAACCATCTCTGGAATTGATGGCTAGAGCAATCGCGTCCGCATATTTTTTCCAGTCAATGTGTCTTGTGAGGTCATATGCCATGTTTATAGATTCAGAAGAATTCGACCCAATGGTGATGGAAATTTTGATTGGCAAGTGATCACTACCGTTGGGGTCCTGGATTACATTCCACTTGCAATCTAACGATAGTGAATTCGAGCAAAGCGAGAGGTCAAGAGGGTTAGCAGGAGGTTTGTCGTCGTACTGTTCCCCCCAGGCAGTTCCGTGAGAGTTGAAGTCTCCCAAGATCAATCGTGGCTCAGGAAGGAGTGAGCACATGTCATCAAGTTGTTTGCGGCTAACCGCAGCTCTCGGAGGCCAATACAAGCTGACTATACAGAGGTCTTTGCCTCTGATGTTTGCATGACAAGCAACAGCTTCGATCCCTCCAATAGGTGGAAGGTCAATTCGAAAAAATGAGTGGCACTTCTTCTTCTTCAATGGCACTAACGTTCCTAGAGGAACTTCGCCGTTTCAACGTAGTATTACTTGCGTCATTTTTATTAGTACTTAGTTGAGATTTCTATGCCAAATAACACGCCTTGAATGCATTCTGAATGGCAAGCTCTAGAATACGCGTGATCACAGTGCAAGTCGGAGGAAATTTCTTTGACGAAAAATTCCCCCGACCAGAACGGGAATCGAACCCGAACACCCGGCATGTTAGTTATGACGCTAACCACTCGGCCACGGGAGTGACACTTATTGATCCCCAATAGTACCCCTCCGTATCTGTCATCGCGGTCCAAGCGTATAATATTAAAATCGTGGAAAGAGATATCATCTCGCGAAGAAAGCCAAGTTTCGGACAGAGCAAAAACATCACAATTGAAGTTATGAATTAAAAATTTGAATGTATCCAATTTAGGGATAAGACTACGACAATTCCACTGAAAAACAGTGATATCTCCGACCTCTCTATCTAAATTAGACATCAAGAGAGATAATCATTGCAAGGAGGGGCCATGTTTGCATCAATTGTTGCAAAATTGTCTTTAGTACTGGAAGCATTGAGATGACAATGGTTCTGATGGAATCGGAAACATTAAAACACGTGAAGATTTGATCCACAAGGTCAGTCAACTTTATAAATCCCGATTGGGAAGTTGAGCTGGACGCAAAAAAAGGGACAGTTGGGGTTTTTGATGTCCCCTCGAGTGCTGGGTCGTTCGAAGGTGAACTATTCCCACGGAAGCCAGGAGGAACCTGATTTTGCTTGTCCGCTGCACTCGATTTTTTAGGCAAGCTAACTGGGGGTATCACCGGGGGGACTTGTTCTTGAACTTTGGGAGTGGTCACATTTTTGCGCCGGGGATTCCCTTTGAAAATAAACGGTGTGCCCCCGCTAGCTGTGTCCGCTTCCATTTCATCAACTGGCAACGTGGAAAAGGTATTGTGTGTTGAGATTGGTTGTTGTTGTTGTTGTTGGGCCAGTGGAGAAGCGCCCTTTAAAATTTCCGCAAAAGTGCGCTTCGAGCGTTCCTTTAAAGAGCGCTTCTGTTTCTCCCAGCGACTCTTGTAAGTTTCACAAGCTGAGATCGCGTGTGGGGATCCTCCGCAATATGGACACTTATGCTCAGTCGCACTGCAGGATTTCCCCTCATGTTGCTCTCCGCAAGTGGCACAGCGCTCCTTGTTGGCACAATAATCTGAAGTGTGACCAACTGACTTGCATTTGTTACAAGTCATGGGCTTTGGCACGAAGAGTCGCACAGGTAGTCTCAATTTGTCCACCATAACGTAGTCAGGGAGGGCGGCACCAGCAAAGGTGACTCGAAACGAGTCTGACGGCGTAAATTTAGTTTGGTCCCCATCATGGGAGAGTTTCCCGAGTTGGCGACAGTCCAAGATCTTTACTTCCATTGAGGGAAGCTTCTTGAACTTGCCTTTTCCTTCTTTTTTTATTTGTTCGCTCGTCAGACCCGTTTCAGTTATCACCCCCTCAATTTCTACGTTATGGGAGGGTATAAATGTTCTATATTCGAGAGTGAAGTGTTGGTCAGCAACAATCTCGTTTGCGTGTTTCCGTTCATTCACGACAACCCGCAATTTGTTCGGTCTAACCCTGCGAATTTCAGATACAGAAGAGTATCTGGCCAGATCTTTCATGATCTGAATCACGTTAAGGCTTTTTCCATTTGGCTTTGGCCGGAGGAAAACAACCCACGGGCCAGTTCCAGGTGCATCTTCTGGATAAACTCTGACACGTGGAGCGGAAATAACAGAGGGAGAAGACGAGGACGAGGATTGGGTTGGATCGGAAACATCAGAAGGGGGAAGCGAAATCGATGATGGGAGAGGGGGAGTGGAAGTAACAGTGGGTTCAGAAGGGAGGCTTGCTATTTTCTTAGAGGGGGGCTTGGAAGGATGAGCAGATTCGTCCCCAGAAGAATTATCTTCTTTTTGAGGGACGCGTTTATGTTTTTTCCCAGATCTTAAATGGGATTCATTATCGGAGATCTCCATCTCTGGAGATCCTCCACTATCCTCCATTTTACAAAAAATTCTGTCTTATTTCTAATATATTATTGATTTTAACAATAATCTCGAGAAAAAAAAAATAACAAAACAAAAATAAATTATGATAATAATATTAAACAATGAACAAATGAGTTTAATAATAATAGTAATATTAAATATGTGTACCTTAATATAAAAGTTGTTCCGATACTGCGCTCTACTGCCCTAACCAGGGAGAGACAGAGGCTACGCGCTATGGATCAACACAATAGCGCAAGAATAGCTCACACGGTCACGTGATGATAATTCCCGTTAACGACAGCCACACGATGGCGATCCCGTTATGCCAATGTTCAACAGCCGCCAAGGGCTGCAAGAGCGCTGCTTCCTTTGTTCCACTTCACAAAAGGTCAATTCGAAAGCGGACAGCAATGACCTTCACTCGTACACTATACCAATCGCACAATAGTAAAAGTGGCAACGCACAATAACGACACTGAACTTTACTCGTCAAGAGTTGGATAGCGAATGACTGTAAATCATGAAAAAGACAATTTTATTTATATGTTTCGTAACATTTGAATACCTGATTTGACACAGGTGCGCTGAACTAGAGCATTCAAATGTCTGGTTATCTTCGATCTGATTTTCATGGATTTTAATTCACAGCTGCATGATAGTTTTTGTAATACCTTTATTGCAAATATACAGGGTCTTTCAGATTAAACGCTCATGCAAAAAAATCGAATAGCTCCTTATTAAAAATTTTTTTTCGCTCCGTCGATGGTAACACTGCATTCCCCTCTTCGGGACGATAATACTCGGCTTCTCGTTCAGTCTGATCGGATGGTTTTTAGTGTCAAGAAATACAGTTTATAAGAACGTGTACTTTTAGTGAAATCGTATTACTTGAGCAACCGAAGCCTTAATGAAACTTTGTCATCTTATGGTAAGAATTTCAACATTTCTCGTCGTCGATTACTTCCTCTGGGGGTACGTGAAGGACCGTCGTTGTGTTAATAAGTGTTAATAAAATTTGGAGGAACTTAAAGAAAAATAACTTGGATTTTCAACAGCATCGAAGTCATAATGTTAGAGTTGTGCATGAAGAATTTTGTTCACCGTTTGAAACGCGTTATCGGAAAAGGGGTTGTCACATCGAAAATGTTCTAAAACAAGCTTTATTTTCGTTGTTCAAAAATAAAAATCGGTTCACTTTTGTAGAAGTTAATTATCGTTAAAATTTGTTGCGTGAGCGTTCAATCTGAAAGACCCTGTACACTTTCGTAATGTATTGAAACTTTCAACGGTTATCAATTCCTTTTCGTAAAATTGCCTATGCATAGCAAGTCGTATTTTTTGACGTAGGATTACGTCTTTCAGGAACATATTGGGGTACCAATATAAAACCAAAAATCGAGCACATCGTGAAAATTGTCCAATTTCAAACGCTTATTGCTCAGTTTTTTCATGATGGATTGATGAAATTTTTGCTTCAATCGATTTCGGCACTCAATAACAATTTTTATATTGAAGAAAATCATATATATCATGAAACTAACTATCGAACAATCAAAAAATCTCAATCCCAATCCTAAAAGAAATACACACTTCTGATTGGTCGAAATTGACGACACATGCGGCGGTTCACTAACAGAGACATCAAAACAAAGCAGCCAGGGGGAAATCGGCGTTGCAAATAAATGAAGGTAGGGGGAACTTTTGTTCCTACCGAAATGTGTTCCCTAACAGAGACATCAAAACTAAGCTGCCAGGGGGGAAATCGGCATTGCAAATATATGCAAGTCGGGGACATTTTTATATTGCAAGTAAGGTGAGCGATATGATTAATTCTTGCAAATAAAATTTTAATTTGGAACTTTAATGTTGGTTACTTCGGGAAGTTTCATATCAATGACCGATCATGTATTGTGAAAAATTTAGCACAAGTAAAATTGTATATGGTAGCAGTTGTGTTAAGAAGGACTTGATATATGAAACGATTTGTTTCAATTTCCTTAAATAAAAACCAAGGTGTGTTCCCACTCAGAAACGGGACGTCAG
Organism: Toxorhynchites rutilus septentrionalis; assembly: GCF_029784135.1. Classification (NCBI taxonomy): domain Eukaryota; kingdom Metazoa; phylum Arthropoda; class Insecta; order Diptera; family Culicidae; genus Toxorhynchites; species Toxorhynchites rutilus. Next base: position 320,310,419 of record NC_073745.1, on the reverse strand, counting down.
GTTTAAACTGTCTGTGTTGTGTGTTCAATTTCACCCAGGGATAGTTCATACGGCGAGAAAAATTGGAAAAGTGAAAAAATATTAGAAAAAGTGATTTCTCATATGCTTTACATATAGTATAAGGTGTTATTGGTCCAATTAAAATTTGTATTGGGTTGAATAAACACACAGAAAGCAAAAATTATAAAATAAAATTACCTTTTCCATTTCAAATATGTTTTCTCTATATTTAAGTAACATGTTTTTACTGATGAGAAAAACCGATAATTGTGTTCAGTATTGGTAATTATCTTATATTACATTGGTGAGTTTTTTTTTCTTTATTTCATTCATACATAACACAGGACGCATCTCGTCTAGGGTCACAGAGGGCGGTTTTCATCATATCTCTTTCCGCTTCGACATCTTTTATCTGATACGCACCATCCAACGACTGTTTAGCATCCTTCTGTCATCATCACTCGGTAAATACTGGTGAAGTGAACAAACACTATCCAACAACCAAACAAAACGACCCTTTTCTGGGCCATCAAATCATTATCAAACGATGTAATTCTTCAAGAATATCCAAAATCAACAGATAGCCCTAACGGAATCCTACGTCAACAATGCGGTCGTGTCTCGAACACAACGCTCCTGTGACTTTTTTTTAAATTGAGTCAGTTCTCTAATGAGGATTATGAATAAAAATATGTGGAATATAATATGAAAGTTTCCAATGCTGAATTTGAGTAAGTTTCCTTAGCAGAACATTTTTTAATACATTTTCCCTGAAAGTTCATTAATGTTTAAAGAACTTCATCAAACATTTTATTCGAATCAGGTAGATGGTTGATATATCTTTAAACCAAACCAATAGATATTAGAACTGAACATAATACAGCAAAAATTGTAATTTGAGCAGCTTGGGAAGGGGTTTGGAAATAAAAGATATTTCATATACGCTGGAGCCGAAATATGAAGTGGAACGTTTTCTCATGATATCGATCGCGTAAAACGTTTTGTATTGTATTGGCAACAACGGTCAAGCTGATATACTGTGGCTGTGATCGATCATATTCTTCAATTTAAAAAAAAAACAAGTTCCTTTATTTCAAATAGAATTCAAATTCGATACGGGAAAGTCAATTACTTCCTTGTTTTTATTTTAAAAGTGCCTTTAATCCACCTGAAAATCCATTATGATTTCCGCTTCACGATGACAGAGCAAGAAGCTCAATGCCATCAACGCAAATTGAATAAATGAACATTTAGGATAGAGTTGCGAGACTTTTTTTTTCTCTCACTCTAGATCAGCTGCACACATCCACTCCATCCTGTTAAGTATGAATAAGCCATTCGTAAGTTTAAATCATAGCATTCACAATTCATCAGTCATCAGTAATCCAGATTGCGAACGAACGGCAGTGAGGTTTTGAAAAAGTATTTCTCGAGGCCAAGTGTCGGACATTTAGGATAGCGGTGCGAGATCTTTGTTTTATCTCACTCTACATCAGCTATATCCAATCTGCGAAAAATGAATTGAGAAATTTTAGGCCTACAATATCATATTCGGTGGATGCATTTGCATGCCGCATGGTGAAGAGTGCTTCTGAACTTTTGCACCACATCATGTTTGCTTTGGGGTGCAGGAATTTCAGCGTGAATACCTTTTTGCCAGCTGAACGATGTGGTATATTGTTTCATTACTCATAAACTACAAACTGGTTTCAATAACTCAAAAACTGCTTTTAAAAACAATCATATGAAAGCCAAAATTAAATTATTACGAGTGGAGGCGATCTGGCGTAGTGGTAACATCCATGCCTCTCACGCTAAAGGTCACGAGTTCAATTCTCACTCCCGACATTCTTCCAAAAATGGAAGTAAAAAGTGACGAACCAGCCAAATGAGTTGAAAATCACTATAATACAGATAAAAAAAAATAAATAAATTATTACGAGTATCCGGGTGAAAGTTCGTCTCAGTATAGATCGGTCGATGTATATCGTCAGGTGGCAGTGAAAGTATTGTAAATATTGTCCTCGACCTCGATAACCTTAGTTTCTATTTTGCTACCGTGTCAAACGGATTTTTATGTATGATTTAGTCACACCAATGCATAATGCTGGTGGGGGATCAAATATATAATCGTCTGGGGGCCATTTAAACATGTCGATACTTTTCAGGACCATCCAACTTTTCACAAAACAGTGATTTCTGAATTTCAATGTATTTCAAAATAATATACTAGATGATAAAAAATGAATAGTTTTTTTTGCCATAATAGAATTTGTGTGAATTTAGGCGTATGTTCGTACTTATTGGTGATGATTGGTGATGAAGCTTCCCGCAAATGACTCTTTGTTGGCTCGAATGGTTCCATTTTCTCGCACGAAATACAACCAACACCGATAAAAGCTATTGATCGTGATGATGGTGAGTTGTTCACTAGTACGTAACCTCATATTAAATTGAAAATGACTACTGACACAACCTAGTGAATAACAGTGGGCTTTTTTGTACACCTGATGATTAATGACCGCAATTTCTTTTTGTTCGGGACTAACTGATCACCCCAATTGCGCATCAGGAAAGCGATCAGCGGCTCGTAAACAAAGGCGTCAACAAACACGGGCAGTATGACCAGCTGGGCCTTGATACTGTATCATAACAGGAGAGAGTCGTTACCTAATCGTTGCTCTCTCCTGTACGAAGAAGGAGAAAGAAATAGAACACGAAATTCACCCGGCCGAATCAGATTAAGGCAGCATCAGCGTAGCGGAGAAGCTGTAACTCTGGGGAGCGAGATGAGAACAAGATCGTCCACCACGGGATAAACAGATTAAGATTTAGTCTATATAATTAATTGAGAGTTTGAATGTTGAATATATTGTAATATTGTGAAAGGTAATTTGTGAATATACGTTGTTTGTTAGAAGTGAATAAATGTAGTAAATGTAGTTCTACCAGTACTGTGTTCTCAATTAAGAGAAGAAACCTTTGCTATTGTGTGTGCTGATGGGTTTTATGTAATTGTGTCTACCGTCGGAAATGTTTTTGAACTCTGTTTATGTGCGCATCACCGACGGCAATTCAAATTTGTGGTGGGAAAAGGTCCTTCCCATTCAGTGTTGGGTGTCCGTAAAAAATGAGCTTTCGAAGTGGGCCAGGCACCCAACATTTTTCTCAAAATTTGCAAAAAAAAACTTGTCACTCTTCTACATAGAATATATGTTCGATAATGAAACATGATTTATCATTTTTAATTTTTATTTTAAAATAGTGTTCATTCCATTCGAAAATTCATTATTTTCATTGCTACTCCCCTAAAACGATTAACAGATTCACAAATATTCTCTCCGGTCAAGACCAAGGGAGCTTAATCGGATTGCTACACAACATTTCGAACATGATGAAAACCGAGGATGTGCTAAAAATAACAGACATACTCGTTAGCCTTATTTCATAGAAAGCCATTTCTCATTAACAAAAACATCAATATTTCAATGTCAGAAACACTACTACGAATATCACGTTAGAAGTCACACAAGAAGACATAAGAAAATGATCGCCAAATTTACGACGTTACTCTCATTCATAAAACGGGGTAAAAAAATAACGAAAAAGTTTAACCAATTTGACAGTCGACAAACGTGCAGTGAACAGATGAAGAAAAATACAGGGCAAATGTTTCTAATTTTGTTTGCACACTAATTAGTGTTGAATTTCTCCAGGAGTGAGTTTTTTTCCTGCTTCGTATTTTACAATGAAAGCGACAGTTTACAAAAGGGACATAATGAAATGATTTCGCATTGTTCGTTTCTTTAACAGTCGCTTCCTAGGAAATCAGGATGTACCTTTCATGGCCAGAAACGACGACGGAGTAAACAGGTAACATTTTCACGAAGCAGAATAAATAGCACTATCATCAGAATAGTTTACTTAGGACTCACGCTCAACGGTGGTACTTTTCAACAGCGGGGCAAGCGGATATGCCACGTGTTTCATGCCGGTGTTGAGCAGCAACAGCAACAGCAGCTTCCCAATCTTCAGCCACTCCCGATATGCTTCTTTTTTCATAATCAGCTCGTGCAAGTGCTTTGTGAGCTGGCTGGACCTTTTTCCGTAACTTACTTTTCATTGCTTCATTTTTGTAGCTTTCTGTGGCCGGCTCCCAATGCCCGGGAAGCAAAAATAAATAATCGCTTTGTATAAAATGATAATATAGTTCCATAATACTTTCATTCCCGCTCATCGTCATGAAACGTATTTTATGTATTAGCGGTTGGCTTGAATGGTGTGTCTCTTTCTTCCGGTGCCCGAATCGGAGTGGTCTTTTGCCGTATCGTGTTTAACGTTTCATTATGATCCTATCTTCTACGTCATCAAAGGATAACGTTCGGTACTATGCTCGGGGGAAATTATTTTACTTTTTCCAGCAAACATGATGCTAATGGCGATGCTGATACATTCAGCCGCCTCCTGTCACTGCTGCTGCTGCTGCTGCTGTGGACTCCTTGAGTAAGGTCGTTTCGACGTCTGGTGTAAATGGATCCGTGCGGAAGGCGGTAATGTGTCTGGAACCGTACCTTTGTTCCTGATGGCTGTTAATTCGCAACTCATTTGTCGACCCACCACCATCTGAGATAGCATGAGCTTGCTGCCTTGCCTAAGCACATGGGGATTAGTATATATGTGGGCAATTATTTTGTGAATTATTGAGCCCATTGCTTTAAGAATTTTATTGCACGGGAGCTGTGGAAACGAATAAAGTCACAAATTGTAAAGTAATTATTACAACAAATTAGGTTTGGCTCTGGAAGATGTCCCACGCATTTGTTGACGCTACTCGAGTATGATAGTTAATCATCTGTTAGATGATGTCATCAGAATGGTATTATTGAAGTTGATTCTCTTATAACACACTCTATCCAATATAACACTTTACCTCATGGAGATATTCAGGAACGATTGAATGTTTCAGAATACGCAGATGGAATGTTGAACTAGAATGCCGACTATATGCTGAGAGAATATTTCAAAAACCCAACCACTTTCAAACATGATTGAGGGTGGTCCAGAACTAAGGTGGAATCTTAGTAAAATATATTGGGGAGGGCGTTCCTAAACCGATCTCATAAAATGTAAAGGCAATTATTGTGACTGCTTTTTTTTCTAGCAGATCCTCACGGAAAACCTTGCGTTAGTTGGGATCAGCTTTAGCTGTGAAATTCACAATAAGCTTTTCAATTTCACAAATTGACTCACAATTTACAGTTTTTCTCCATACTAATTCTTAGGTAACGCTATTTTCAATTTTGGGTTAGGTACATGTCCATGGGTAAGAAAATGACCCCAGTGACTTCGATCTTCTGAAGAACAGTATCCCCGGAAGCTGCCGGAAGTCCGCCTTGACGTAAGTCTCATCATCCATAATAAGACAATAAGGCTTTGTCAACATCTGGGTGTACAGTTTCCGGACCCGTGATTTTCTCACCGTATTTTGCCGTTCGTCACTTCTGTACGTATGCAGTATGGCCGGAAAAATAACACCGGGGAAAGAGCGTTGAGCTTAGGGATGAGTGCAATCCACTATCACCCCAGCATCCACAGTTTACCGTTGATTCGATCAGCCCATCTAATGCCCGCTGCCCATATATTCTACATAAGTATCCTGCCATAGATCAAAAAGTAAGAAATGAACTTCATAGGGTCTAAAAAGTTCACTAATGTCCGCAAATAATCTCGCTCCGTGGAAATGTGCGACTCCTTGAAGACGTTTGTTACGGCATCCCAAATCGTTCTCAGCTTGTTCCGATTGATGACGATCCTCAATGGTAGATACCAAAATTGGTCAGAATTTGTTGTTGACAACTCATGCTGTGTCGCCTTAGGCCACCTACACACTAGGCAACCTAAGTTGGGAATCAATTTAACGGAAATTCGAATAACCCGCTCAGCTTTTGAGACGTGCAGACGTATTTTTTCGATTGCGCTTATCTCAAGTGAAGTACCCACCGTTGAAAATTTCAATATTATACTGTGCCGCGTCGCGTGATAAGTGTTCCGCGATGAGGCGAGAAAACACATTCAAAAGTGATTATTCGCAAATCGCCGTGAAGCCGTCAGTCGAGAAACTTTTTGGTTTCTGCCGTTCGGTTCTCGGGTTGAAAAGTAAGAAATCAAAAGACTTCAGTGTCATAGAGGTGATGCATGTGCGTTCGTTAAGGTCAGTGACCTGACACTCGCCCAAAAAATCGTTGACGAACATGACGGGAAACATGAAGTGGAAAATGAGGGAAAAAAACAGAAACTCCGTATCACATTGGTAGACGGTAGTGTTGAAGTGCGTGTTCACGATCTCCCCGAAGATGTGCCGGAAAAAAATGTCGTCAATTTTCTAACCCAATACGGAGAAGTATTCTCGATTCGCGAGGTGTCGTGGGGCGAGAACACCGAAGCCGAAGGCATACCACTCGGTATCTGGTCTGCCGGTATGCTAGTGAAACGTAACATTGACTCTTGGGTCACCATCGACGGAGAGCAAGCGTTCGTGGCTTCAATCTTGCTGCGTTCGCAGAGCAAGAGCAGCAATGGTAACGAAACTGACGACTCTACCACATCTATGAGTAGCAGACAAAACCGAGGACGACCAGCTGGAAAGAAATTCCGCCGAGATGACACCGACGACGATAGGAGTGAGGTAACAATAATTTAAATGGCCCTCACATCGTACAACATCTCGTCCATCAACATCGCTACCATCACAAACCCCACGAAACTAAACACGCTACGAAACTTCGTCAATAGTCAAAGCCTCGACATCGTGTGTCTGCAAGAAGTAGAGAACGAACAGCTCTCCTTACCCGGCTACATCGTTGTCTTCAATGTAGACCACTCGAGAAGGGGAACAGCTATCGCTCTGAAGGAGCACATACAAGTCACTCACGTCGAGAGAAGCCTGGACAGCCGGCTGATTGCGCTGCGAGTGCAAGACACCACGATCCGTAATATATACGCTCCCTCCGGATCTTCGCAACGCGCCGCTCGGGAGAATTTCTTCCACGAAACGCTTCCCTACTATCTTCGTCATCACACCACGAATGTAATCTTGGCAGGCGACTTTAATTGTGTGCTTCGAACATGCGATTCAAGCAGCCCGAATACGAGTACCGCTCTCAAAGCTGCTGTCCAACAACTACAGCTGCTTGATGTATGGGAGAAACTGTGTCCGCGTTGCGACGTACGTCTGTCGCAACGCTCAGTCGCTCCTGGATCGCATATATGTGAGCAGCGGTCTGCGCGATCATTTGCGAGTAGCACATGCCCATGTATGTTCATTCACTGATCACAAAGCGCTGACACTTCGAATATGCCTTCCCCATCTTGGACCAGAGCATGGACGTGGTTTTTGGTCCTTAAGACCATATCTTCTGACCGACGAGAACGTTGCAGAATTCCAGCACCAGTGGCAGTTCTGGACCCGGCAACGCAGGAATTATGGCTCTTGGATTGAATGGTGGATCGCGTTCGCCAAACCAAAAATCAAACAATTTTTCAAATGGAAGTCTCGAGCCGTCTTCGATGATTTCCACAGAGAACATCAGTTCCTCTACAGTGAGCTGCGGCAAGCGTACGATGGGTACTACCAGCACCCAGAAATGTTGACCACTATCAACCGACTTAAAGGCGAAATGGTAGCGCTTCAACGGAGATTCTCTCACACCTTCATGAGGATAAACGAAACGCACGTGGCGGGAGAACCTATATCGATATTTCAGTTGGGTGAAAGACGGAGAAAGAAAACCATCATCACGCAACTGCAGACAGAGCAGGATGAAACGATAATAAATCCACGAACGATTGAGGCGCACATGGTCAGCTACTTCTCAACACTCTATTCTGAGGCGGCGAGAGGGGAAAATGAGAACAGCTTCGTCTGCGAAAATATTGTTCCGTCGAACGACGAAGTCATAATGAGAAATATTACGACAGAGGAAATCTGGTCTACAATAAAAACGAGCGCACCCCGAAAGTCCCCTGGCTGCGACGGTATTCCCAGAGAATTTTACCACCGCATGTTCGATGTCATCCACCGCGAGTTGAACTTGCTGTTAAATGAGGCGCTCAGCGGCAATGTTCCTCCAGCCTTCGTGGAGGGCATCATAGTGTTGGTAAAGAAAAGAGGCGGCGATAACACAGCCCGATCATACCGTCCGATCTCTCTGCTCAACAGCGATTACAAGCTGTTCTCCCGTATCCTCAAAACCAGACTGGAGCGGGTGATGAGAGAACACCACGTTATAAGCGATGGGCAGAAATGCTCGAACTCGGAGCACAACATCTTCCGAGCTACTCTCGCTCTGAAAGATCGGATAGCGAGTCTTCGATATCACCGACGTGCAGGAAAGCTAATCAGCTTCGACCTCGACCATGCGTTCGATCGGGTCCGACATTCTTTCCTCTTCGAGACCATGCGATCGCTCGGCTTCAACCCCGACTTCATTGCTCTGCTATCCTGCATTATCAGTCGATCCACTTCTCGACTTTTAATTAATGGACATCTCTCTCGTCCGTTTGAGATCCAGCGATCGGTGCGACAGGGGGACCCGTTGTCAATGCACCTCTTCGTACTATACCTACATCCTCTGGTATGCAGGCTTGAACATGTGTGCGAAAACGATCTGCTGGTGGCGTATGCAGATGACATCAGTGTGATCGTCACATCGGCAAGTCAAATCGAAGTTATGAATGGGCTGTTTACTCGCTTCGAGAGGGCTGCCGGGGCAAAACTGAACCTAAGTAAAACTGTGGCTGTTGACGTCGGTTTTTGTGAAGGTGAAACTATCAACACCCAATGGCTGCAAACAGCCCATGTTGTCAAAATCTTAGGTGTTATTTTCACGAATTCCATACAACAGATGACAACTTTGAATTGGAGCGCGCTGGTGGGGAAATTTTCGCAGCAAATGTGGCTGCATTCTCTACGCACGCTAACGTTGCATCAGAAAATCATCATGCTGAATACGTTCGGCACTTCCAAGATATGGTACATTGCGTCCATATTACCACCGTTGGGTATACATACAGCGAAGTTAACATCAACGATGGGAACATTTCTGTGGAGAGGAATAGTTGCCCGCGTCCCGATGATGCAGCTGGCGCGTAGCATAGAAGAAGGAGGCCTGAAGCTGCAACTACCAGCGCTAAAATGCAAATCACTTGCAATAAACCGACATCTGCGAGAAATCGAATCCCTTCCTTTCTACAAATCCCTTCTATTCCACGCAAATCCCCGTCCAAGAATCCCAATACATCTTCCCGACCTTAAAACAATTCTAGCAAACCTATCCCAAATTCCCCACCAAATCCTACAAAACCCTTCCGTCGGTGCAATCCACCAGCTCTTCATCAAGCGAACTGAATTGCCAAGGGTGGAACGGAACAGTCCAACAGTGAACTGGCCACGCACATGGCGAAACATTGCCTCGAGAAAGCTTACTTCAACACAGCGAACTAACTTATACTTACTTGTGAACGAAAAAATTGAGCACCGAAAATTGCTTTTCGTGATGCAGCGAGTTGACAACGAAAGCTGTGAACATTGCGGAAACCGATGTACTGAAACCCTCATTCACAAATTCTGCACATGTGTTCGAGTTGGACCGGCTTGGATGGCTTTCCAGCAAAAAATTTCGGACATATTAGGTGGATGGAGAAGGCTTGATTTCGAAGACCTGGTTAAACCTGCTTTAGCAGGAATAGACAAATCACGAAGAGAGAAAATTCTCAAACTTTTCATTAGTTACATATGTTTTGTAAATGAATGCAACGGAAGAATTAATGTAGCTGAATTAAACTTTCAATTAGATCTAGAAGTTTGACGAAATGTTAGAACACACAAAATTTGTACAAGTATGACAGAAAAATAAAACTATTTTTACAAAAAAAAAAATATCAGAAAAAAGTGTAGAGCATGTGTAATCAAATGTAAAATCATGACACGAAAAAATGTCTTCAAAAGTTTTCACAATCATATTGAAGGAAACTTAAATTCATTATTTAATTTTGAACAATGCTCGACAGATTATTTAAGGTTTATAATAATTATTATATATAGAGCATTCATTAAACTTACCTTGAGGTTTTGAAGTTTATTTCAATAAATGTGAACAAATATACAGTCATTCCAAGCCAAATAGATATAGTGGCTCTCACATCTTAGTGAAAAGTGGTAATTTTGTTGTTTCTGGCAAAACATTAGACTTGTATTGTTCTATCTTTTCATTAGGGTGACCATTTCCATTTTAGGGTGGTCCGAAAAATCAACTTTTTCCTCTTTTTTTCTAAAATAACTTTTTTTTAAATTCAACAATTTCTTGAAAAAATATACCATATTACAAAAATATATTGAATTTCGTTTTCATAATTATTGATTGTATTTGTTTTTCATAGTTTCCATGCTCTCGGGACCAAGGACGCCATGTTCTTTTTATATTTTTTCTTGAAAGCTGAGGATCTTTTACATAACTCAACCAGTGTTGCCAATGTTACACTTTAAACTGGATTATTCCAGTATTTTTTTCTCGATCCTGTCAAACCTTAAACCCTGAAATCTTCCAGTTTTTAAAATATTGTCTATTTTCATCCAGTTATTATATACGTGTGCTTCAATTTTACTAATTTAATGTAGAATAAATTCAAAATGCATAAATATTATGCCTCCTATTCCTTGATCAATTTTGTCTTTCGTCATTTTTCGTTCGATCGATTCAAGGTGTATTTGCCTTGGATAGATCTTCTTTTTTATTACACACTCTCGGTGTTATTTTCTCCTGCTTACACTTACGAATTCAATACGGTGTGGTGCATACCCAAGCAACAACGTGCTACATTGTCTTTGAGTTTATATAAATATTATGTATTCTAGGTCCTCCAAAACATTCTGAGGTTCAGATTGATTAACCATTTAAACCACGACTGGTGTATAGTTCATAACAGGAAATGGTTCATAGAGACCGCGTGCTATTCTGGCCTTGAGTTTATATGATCATCAGGTGTTATAGGTAACCCAAATCAGTCTAAAGTTCGGAATATCATAGGGTCAATGTGCTCCATTGACTATATTTGATATGAATATAAACCCCAAGTAATTTTGTTTCCGTTTACATCAATCGACCATTCGACGAAATGAAAATCTGAAAATCCCATGTGTCACAATTTTCTTTAGGTAACCTGAAAAGGAAAACCTGTACAATCAGTTGGATCGGTTATATATCCTATTATTCATCGCGCCTTTTTCCATCAAAATCCAATCGCGACGGTGGCATATTAGCTATGGGAAACCTGAGGAGGTAACCGAGAGAACTCCTCTAAAACGCGTACTGTGTATCGAACTTCAATTGCGAAAGTGGAGAATTATCTTTCTGTACGTAATAGCGATGGATAATGGTTCTTAATAGTTTCAAGTTCTTTTTTAGACATGCTACTATAGAGATCCGTCATTCGCAGGCGGTGTTTTTATTTATTCCACATTCTTCGTGAGTGCGAAAAATACAGCAACGAAGATGGTCAAAAAAACATAACGGAAATGTCGAATTTCGAGTTAGAAGGAAATGAACAGATGATTGAGGTTTGATTTGATGCAGTGATCTATAACCAGAAACCGTGTCTCCGTGTACCTCAATTATTCACATTGTCGAGCAATAAGTACGAGATTTTTCAAGTTTTATCCAAATAAAACCGGTTCTAGAAGAGAAGATCCTAGAATATTGTTTCACAGTAATGTTCGAGTGGTAGGAAACCTTATTTTGATCTGCTTGAAGGGTTAATTATTGTTTTATTTCCGCTATTTTATGAACTACATGTACACGAAGCTTCGAAGGAAATTTGATTTCTGAAGCATTTGAACAAGCAAAAAAAATCATTTTAGATAAATCGAAGTTGAATTTCTTATAACAAAACGATTTTAAAGAATTCAGTTTTCTTCCAGTTTTTTAACCCTTTCATTACGGTAGTGTGCTCCGCCGTAGTGTTACCCTTGTACGGAGCACTGCGCCGAAAAGTATGCACATCGCGATGGTGTGATCGAAGAGCTGTATGAATTTCATGTCGACGCTCATACACACAGCTCGTCGCGCGGATGTCGTCTATAGACGACGCTCGTAACGAAAGGGTTAAGAGCAATCTTCAAGTTTTTTGAAAAATAATCTTGGCAACCTTGCACCACACATTGCATTTTTGAAGGAAGAGAGCGGTTGGAAAGAACTAAGGATAGGGATGGGCATGGGAAACTGGAAATTTGGAACACTTGCTCAACACTCGCGCTTTGGTCGCGAACAGCCATGCTAACTGTTGTACTAAAAAAAAAAAAAACGAGTCTAATGTTTTGCAATAAAGAACAAAATTACCACTTTTCACGAAAATCTGAGAGCTACTATATCGGTTTGACATGGAATGGCTGTATATTAAGGTGCCAATGAATGTATGGGAAAAAATCGGTCCTAAAATTTCAAAAAAGTTACGCTATACAAAATGTTAAGCACCTCGAAAAAACACCCTATGCCAAATATCAGCTCAATCGGACTTAAGGTTTCTCATTCGGAACTTGTTGCAAAATATGCAAAATATTAGCTCATTCGAACTTCATTTATTAGTGTTGCAGACGTTAAAATTTGAGTTTTTGGAAAACCGAAAAATCACCGGAAATCGGGTATCGATCGTCGTTCGATCGTCAATGCATGAACTGCGTATAAGGGAGACCAAACAGGATCAGCTTACTCAAAAATGCTTCGCATCAATGAATAGTATAACAACTTTAGTGCACGGATGTCTGTGAACTCACATGGGTGACGGCGGATAAATCTCAGCACGGAGGAAGCTTTAGTAGTCATAATTCCCACGTGCGCGTTGAATCGGAGCTTCGAACCAATCGCATCTCCGGGATCACTAATAATCGATGTACGTTCCAATGCTGACGATTCCAACATATATGAGTACAGGGCAAAGAGAAATGACTTTACATTTCTTGTCATTGACTCTCATTCCGTTGTCGCTACACCATCCCAGCATTCTATTGATGTCTTCTTGTAGCAATAAGCAACCCAAAGTAGATGAGATCACCCGGTAGATTTTAACGTCATCAGTGTCGGCAAGTTTGGACGATTGAAGCAGTAAACACAAGTCGTTTATGGAGATGATGAAGATAACAGTGGTCCCAAAACGATACCCTTGTGGTACACCAGAAGTGATGTCGAAACTGCGGGATCTAACTGAGTTGACCACAACATATGCACGATCGCGGAGGTACGAGAAAATCCACTCTGTTACTGAATCTGGAAAGCCTATGCACTCGTGTTTTACAACAACTTGAATGTGCGGGACAGTATCGAAGGCTTTCGCGAAGTCGACATACACCGCGACAACTTCCGGTCTCGCTTCAACGGTGCGGTGACATAGCACATGAGATTCGTTGTGGCCGAGCGATGTTTCATGAATCCATGTTGTCCTTCGAAGACAAAAGATGACGAAGCATAGGGTTGTATAGGACAAAAGAATATTTTGCATAGGGTTGTATAGGACATAATGCATCAGTCTTTCAAACACCTTGCTGAGACAGTAGAGACAGCAGAGATACTCCACTATCAGGGTTGCCAACTATTATTTTGAAAAGTAAGGGAGAGTGAAAATAAAAATCAGGAGAAATCAGGATAGCTCATATTGTGTCGGCCGGAAAGTTCGAACCGATTTTTGGGAACACAATCGCATAATTTTTATATGCAGATTACATTTATTCAAGTTTATGAGCACAGTTTTGTTCCACGACCTTTCGCTATCTTTTACACAGCCTAAAAATGTTATCCTCCCAGAATATGTTTACATTCTCGTCGAAAACTGTTTTATATATAAATGAAAGATATTTTCTATGCTTCTTCGACATAATGTTCGTGTGCTAGAGATAATTCCACAGGGACCCTATCCTGTGATAATCTGAAGGTGCAATATCGAGTTAGTTTAGCTGGTGGGATATCATATTCCAGTCAGACTCCAAAATAAATTGTCGTGTTGTCAAAGAGACATGAAGTTTGGCGTTGCTATGATGGAACACGACGGCTATCACATTGACTAATCCTGAAAGTTCCTTTAGTTTGTTGCGAGCAGTAGTTGTGGGAAGTTATCGACTTTTTGCTTAGTAGGAGCTCATAATGGAACTTCGATAATAATGAATAAGTTCAGCTTCGAGATCGATTTCGAAAGAGTATGCTAATGACGATGAGTTTTCATTGAAATGTAATAGGAAAGAAATGTATAGACAAAGTTTAAAAGTAAGCATTGGGACTACATGTTGTAAGTATTCAAAAAAAAAACAACAACAACAAGTAATTATTTCCATTCAAAATATAACGATTTGAAACTGGCTTTGGGCGTGCTAACCTGATATAGTATCTTTCTTTCACGCTAACTTCAAGCTTTAATAAATGTCGACAGGGTGTCTTGAATAAAGCGAATCGCTTCGGAATATCTAGATAATAAACATAAAATCATTAAACATTATACAAGTGCGGACTGGAGAGCTCTTTTATGTAGGCTATTATGAAAATTCTCATCTCCAACCAGGAAAACATCGTATATTCATTACGGATAATTTTCATTCTAATTAAATAAGAAGTACCTTCTAAACTCAAGTCCACCGCGAGTAATCGATTCTCGACCATACTAACCATAGAGCTAAGAAAAATGTTTATATATAGTTTTAAAAATATGTTTAAGAATTTGGCTCCTTCAAATTCGTGTAACTGAGCCTGTAAAAATAAACGAATTTATTAAAAAAAGGAAAAAAAATACAAAATCAGGATAATTTCAGAAAAATCAGGGAAAATTGAGTGTTTGTCAGGATCGTTTGTCAGGGAATGTGTCCAAAAGTCTGGGAAATCCTGAAAAATCAGGAAGGTTGGCATCTCTGTCCACTATAGTTTATCACCTGACTACAATTTACAAATTTATGAACTTGGACAATAACGGCAGATTTCTAAGACGCTGGAAAGGTTTGTTCCTGAAACGAACGATTGAATAGGTGAGTATTACACGGCAATTTGCCAATATTGATGTTCATCGCTTTCAATCTGCAACAATCTGCTACCCGATGTCCGCTTTACAGACCCCACAAGTTTTTCTTAGGACTCCGCAGTCCTGAAGCACCGCTGGTTGATTCTTTCTTCGCGTATGACGAATAAACCTATATGCGTCTGAACAAATGCACGTTTCTTGGCGTTTAGTCTCTGTGATTTATTTTGCTTTATCGCAGAATGATCATCCGTTACAACATATGCCAGTTTCAATAGATTCGCCAGAAACTCTCCAAACGCACCATTTGAGCTGATAGGCGACCGACAACTTGCCGAATAAGTCGTACAACAACGACAGATTCGATGTATGATTCTGCTGTTCTGAGTTTTCAATACTGGATCTACTGACCGGTCAAAATAACCGGTTGTATCATTTGTTCAAACTATCAGTAGTTCTATAGAGACACGAATTTCGGACGTTTTTTCGAGCTCCGTAAAAATGAAACAAAACGCTTCTATCTGGATCGTTGATTTTAATACGTTCAGCTGCGAGCAGTACTTGTTGTAATTCATCGAGACTAGTTGCTTTATAGAAGCTCATGATACAGATTTTCTTCCAGTCCCAACAGACCCAGACCATGACTTCCTTCAGGCGGAAACCTGCTTCGGGGTTCTAATCACTTGCCAAGATTGTTTTATTTCAACATTATTGTGAATGATTTGCCCTTCACAATTCGCTACAAATATCTATTTTCGTTGCGTTTATGAAACGAATCACAGATTAAGATACATTTCTCCAATCGTTTTTCGGTAAAATAAACCCTTATTCCGGAATCCAGAAATCATATCGGGTTGTGCAAATGTTGCAACTTTGGATTGCAGAATGCAAAAGTTTATCTCGTTCGGAATGCAATATGTCAAATCAGATCGGGTTCCGGAATATGGGTTAATATGAATTCCATGCATTGTAGTGTTTTCCGTACCCATGCCAGGAGCACCTGGTCCTGAACGGTGGTTTAGACATCTGTAGCGAATTTACTGATTCATGAGTCACGTATCGAGGATTAATCTTGATAAGTGTCTAGATTTGATTGTCAGCAGTAGCAGCATGGGCTTTACAGATAATAGAAGTGTATTACAAAAATTATCAGATATCAATGAAGAGAAACATCATTGCAAGAAACCGATCTCCAGAGATACAGCCCGTGCACCCATGGAGGAATTTGTTGTACGTTTCAATGGTCGGAAAACTTTGGGAGTTCTCGAAAAATAAAAATGAAACAGTTTTGTTATCAACAGCAAAAGCTGAATCTAACCTGCACATAAGGCGTGATTTTTAATACTACAAAAATTCCAATATTCCAAAGAATTCTAAAAACTTAGAAAATAATTCTAAAAACTCAAATGTGCTCTTCATCATAGTAGAAGTGCGGGTCATACCGTACCGAAACGGCTATGCTAAAAATTTAAGATGAAGTTGGTGCTGCTATCGACAGTGGTGGCAAAGTGATCATGATTTTTTAGATTTCTCTAAAGCATTTGATACGATTTCTCATAATCAGCTGTGCAATAAGCTTAATTGCTTTTCAATTTCAATACTGATGCCGTTAAGCTTATTGAATCCTACTTATGTGATCGTAAGCAAGTAGTCTGTTCAAATGGAATTCTCTAAAATTTCCTACCAGTTACTTCGGGTGTGCCTCAGGGGTCGATTCTAGGTTCAATTCTTTTTAGTCTCTATATTAATGATCTTCCATCAATCTTGATGTTTTGTTCGGTACACATTTGTGCAGATGGTGTTCAACTAGTAGTGAACGACGATTTAGAGAGTATGCAAACTTGGGCAGACGCTAATTTTTTGAAGCTCAATGCACAATGTACAAGCTCTGATTTTGAAAATTGGGATCGACATAATACGTTTTGTCGATAATGTCACTTGCCTAGGATTCATAATTCAGAACGATTTCCAATGGGATAAATTTGTTTTGTCCCAATGTGGCAAGGTTTACACTACTTTCCGATGTTTCAAGTTGAAAGCTTATTGCTTGAATGAAGATACTAAGCTAGGACTTTTTAAAAGTTTCATTTCACCATACTACATATCGTGTGACTTTCTTTTGCTTTCGGTTAATGTGCAAACTTTGGACAGGCTAAGGGTCGCCCTTAAGACCTGTGTTCGTTTCGTTTTCTATCTCAGCCGCCTGGGCAGTGTTTCTCATTTACAAAGCGAACTTTTGGGTCACTCAATCCACAACTTTATGAAAGATCGTTCTTGTCCTTTGATTCATAAAATAATCACTACAAAATGCCCTACACATTTGTATGTGAAATTGACGCATTTCAAAGGTGACAGACTAAATAAATTTGTTTTACCAACACACACCACTGCATTATATGGGAAAACATTATTTGTAAGAGGTGTTTGTCTTTGGAATTATCCTTCCCAATCATACGAGAAATCAAAATCATTTACAACATTCAAGAAGCAATGCAAAGAATACCTAAATTAATTTTAATATTTGTTATAGTTAATTTTTTTTTGTTTTCCTACACCCAAAATTAATTTTTAGCTCATGTTTTGTCATCCCGATTTATGACATTAAATGAGACATAACATAACAGAAAATGTAATGACTCACAAATACTGGTAAGCATTTGTATAGTATACATGGTACAGCAATATAAGATTAATACGAGCGAGCGAAACAAAAGACAAATAAGCTTTCCGCATGCTTTGCCACATACACGGGCCAGACCGAGATAGATATTGTTCTCCTTCATGCGCTCCTTTTTTACTCTTAGAAAATACTTCCCACGTTCATTTTATAATCAGGTGCAATATTATCACGTATTTGCTGAAAAACTGCTGAAGCATCATTAGCCATGTGGATAGCTTGGTCGTGTAAAATAGCTTTGCATTCCAGCCGGCCTTGGTTCGATCCCCATTTGGCGTCGCATGGACTTTTTTTTTTGGCACAATCCCAAATGAAATGAGAAAAAAAAAAACAGAAAGAGATGTCTGCACGTATACATACAAATCATTTTTAAGCTTTTAAGGTGAAGGTGGAAGCTAGCCATTGTAGTAGTATAAGTAAAACCACGTGTAAAAATGGGGTAATAGTGTTTGTGAGAGAAGAGCAAAGCACATGTAAATAGATCAATTCACTTATCAGTCTGTGGGAGCTTCATTGACACGAGTCTTTGAATACATTTGAAAAAAAAAAATAACAATTCAATACTGAAGTTAAATGTATGAACGATATGTTCCGATGAACCAAGCCAATTGCAAACATAAATATATAGAAGGGGTATTTTTGCATATGACGTAAAATTCTGATTATACGCGAGCGTAACATGAACAAATTTATAACATATGCGAATTGGGGCTCTTTTGATATTAACAAGTTCTACCGCATAGTAACTCGATGCTGATAATTCTTCAATATTTTCCTTCGTTGGTCGTATTGTTTTCACATATTCACTTTGGAGATCCTTAACCCTTCTCTTCGTTGGCTGAGACATTTTGATTGAATGTAATACTTTTCCGTTTATTGTTTTTGAAAGCATAGGCAGCCGTGGCAGTGTTCCTAGCTCTGCAATACAATTTTCTTACCCAATATTAAAGTTGCTAAAACTTACATGGGTCTATACCCATTAAACGTAAAAATAATGATTGCATTGATATCAACACTATTTTATTCTATTGATTTTCAAGACATGAAAGGCTATGACTCAGGAATAACATTTTATTGAGTGGTTTTGATAGCTGTTTCGATGATGTTGTCTGGCATCAGTGTCGAAAAAATAACGATGCTTTCACCAATACAAACAAAACCATTGCCGAAGATTGAAAAATGAAAATTTAACTTTCAGAGCACTTGCTCGAGTTTTCCGACGTTTTTCACTATACAGTGCGACAGCAGATGAAAATTTAATATCTTGTGAGTAATCGATTAGATTTTGGTTGATATTACTTCATGGAAAGTGTGCGAAAACGATAATTTTCTTCACATAGTTTCGCGCAATTATTGATTTTCGGGCGAGGGGTGAGGGAGGGAGTTGAAAGAAATGAGCGCCATTGTGGCAGCCATTTGTGGCTAGCTTCCACCTTCACCTTAAAATAGCTCAACTTGTGCATTTGACTCTCCAGTACACGGAATGGCATCTTTTCTGCCAAAGATGAAATGTTTTCTGCCAACGCTAGTTTGGGTGTAATAATTGAATTGTATTATTGTTATTTTTTTTTTGTTATGTCAGTAGTAACAAACCGTATGCTATGTGGCAATTTAAAAGATGCAAAATCTTATGCTATCTATCAAACAAACAAATAAATCAATAAAATTCTTTGTGTCTTTGGGTGTCTATCGTGACGGAATTCATGATCCTCTATTACCGATTGTAATTAGTTGATCGATCCCAGTTCATGTGCGTTGCTTTTAGAATATACATTTCAGAATCAGCCATCTGAAAAAATATGGATGTATGCCCGGACAGCACTCTCAGGCAGCTCAGTATTTTTATTGATGAATACAGAGTACTCAGATCTCATTGAATTTTGACTATAAACACAAATGTTTTACTTTAAAAAATATTTACCGTGTCCACGTGGACATTATCTAAACCCCCTCCTCCCTCACCGTGGACAAGCGTGGACATTTTCGTAACCCCTACCCCTAGGCAGCGTTTGAACTGAATTGAAAAATATGGTAGGTGGCACGAATCCCATGGGGGACTACCCTACATAAGTAATATATGCCACTTCTAAATTATCACAAAAGAGAATTTAGGTCAAGCGTGATGAACGCATTCAACTGGCCTAATTTACGTCATCAAATATTCCGTAAATTTCAAAACAATGGTGAATCGAAAGGAAGATGAATCCATTCCATTCACATTGTAGAGAAAAGTGTCCACTTTTCAGTGTTTCTCCTCAACCCATCCTTACCTTTGTTATGCACATTGTTCTCCGATGAAATTTGTCGGAAAAATCAGAAAGTTCTTCTACTGGTGCATTATGATGGGTCTGCAATTGGGAGATAAATTCTTCTGTACCAACTTTCATAGCACCCAGGCACGCCACACCAGCATCATTCGGTGCTGGTTGGGGAGTAATTGAGGGGAGACACATAAAATTACTACAAAAGAATAGAGCTCCGAGAAGTGACTGAAGCTCTCGGCAACATGTTTTCGATTCCCACAATGTCGGGGAGCATCATTTACACTCATAACGTGACCAACCTTATGTCCTCGTTGTGTTCTTGAATGAAACATGTGGTGAGATCCGTAAATGGATCAAAACGTAAATGGATCAAAACAAAGATTTTTTTTCTTTCCGATCCTCTTCATGTGGAACAGAATCTTTCTACCGTTCCATAATCACAATGTTTATCGAGTGCAAAGAAGGCAACTTTCGCCCTTTATTATAACATGAATTGTTCCCTTCGCTTGCAACTGATGGCCCAGCGAGGGTTGATTTATTTCTATCCCACTCTCCATCGAAATTTGCCAAATTATTTTTCATACAAGTTTTTTTACCTGGCTTGACCGGTAATACTTCAAGTTCACCCTAATCACCACTTGGCGGGCACCATCTCGTCCTCTGAAATCGTTGTAGGGTATAACATTCCATGCTGCTCCGTGATTTTTTCTGATGCTTGTCCAAGAATGGCCTTGGAATAATATGTCTCAGGCATGTACTTAAAACTCTCATATTAAATTAAAGTGAGATGATAGTGTGCACTTTCTATAGATGTATCATTTTCAATCTGGTATAACCGAGACATCCAGCCCGCCAGAGCACAAACTTTTCATATGCGAGGCAAAAAAAGCAGTCCATTCCGTCTTCATCTTCCAGCTAAACGACATGTCAATAGCAACCCATCGAAGGCTTCATCAGTATGAATTATTTCCTCCTGCTCATTGAGCCGCGTCTCTGACACGGTAATCGATCGTTGTCGTCGTCCTTCGGGGTACGACAGGGCTTTCCAGCAAACTGTCAAGCAGTTCTGGGTAGTCGTTTTCACAAATTTGATGATGGGAATCAATTTGGAAAATGAATGAACAAAAAAAACTCCTCGCATCGTCAATCGATCTAGGACAAGGAACATTATCCATTTGGGTAATTGGATTAAAGTGAATGAACTATTATGATTTTTGCATACAGAAGGATTGAATTAACGGATCATACTTAACCAATGAAGGTAAATCAAACTCACAATGCATACAATGCAAATATATGCTTGGAAATAACTCATAGTTGGATGTTGGCCATATGAAAAAGCTAACATTAGCCCAGTGTTGAAAAAAATCATCTTCGCTAGCTCAAATGCATAGATTTCCGGGCTAGGTCGCATCCAAAACCTATATATTCCAAACGACAATCAAAATGACAGATCCAGACAACCAGTGAATATGAGCGAATGAACTATTGTTCTTCAATATGTTTTGAAGTTTGTTTTTCCACCCAGTGTCATTTTCATCTTGGTTATTCAAGATGCCAGAATTGAATTTCATTTTAGTCAAATGAATATCAGCTGTTGTTTACTTTTAACATGAGGCAGCTGTGTGCGGTTGGTTTTTATCGACGCCGTTGTTAAGGTGAAACCAGAATGTCGCGTTATACGCCGCGTCGCTACAATAGTACTTTGACAGTTCATTTTGAATATGTGTGTTCCCATCTAGTCGTCCACAATGATGCGTCGCGCCATTATAATCGTTGTACTAAACGCTGACGTTTGTTCTAAACTGCTTGCGTTGAATATGTCAATGTGTTGTTTTTAACAATATTCAATTGATGTAGTGCACACAACAAGAACAAGATTTTTCTACGTTGTCAGATTTGTTGAAAATCGAGTTTGAAACAAATTTCATCGAATTAGTGGAAACAAACGAGTGCCTCTGGCAAACGGTAGCACAAAGCTTTCAATTTCCGTTCGATTTATGGTGAAAACAATGTGTGTAGTACAACCTACGAGACATGACGCCCTCGTAAAATACATTTGCGAATAGATGGAGGAGATGCCGATGCTGATGCCTCACCGATTTACATCTGAATAAAAACGGTGACCTCAATAAATCCTCAAATGTTTAAAAGTATTATCAATCGGAATGCAAGTGTTACGACAAAACGACAACGGGCCCCTCATACAACGTGAGCCAATAGATTTGAGCCAAAACTCTTTGTTATTGTTATTGTGAACAATGTGTGTTATTGTAAACAAATTTAAAAACTGAATTGATATAAAGATGAGCTGAAAATCACTTAGAGGACTAAATACAAAATATTAAAATTGTTAGCCACTTAAAAGGAGACTAAATTATAAGTCAGAAATTTATAATGTTAGTTTAAAATTTAATACAATGAACTTTACAGCTTCAAGCTGACTCAAAATCAAAAAAGGATTTTTGCTGAGAGAATTTTCCGAAAGGTGTCGCCAACAGCGAGAATAAAATAAAAACGAAATTGTTGTTTTAATTGTTTTATTTTTTATTATCTTTTATACATAACCAGTAAGCAGTAAATCAGGTAGCTGATACGAAGCCTTACTAGTATCGCTCCTTATTCGAATTTCTGTAGCTGACAAATCCATAAGAAATGAAACTTGAGAACGCTATTCCCTTAAATTCATAGAACCTTCACAACCCACTGCACTCTTGGAGTTGTGGAGCATCGTTACCACTTCCACATATATGTCAGCTATTTCTGGGAGTAATTATTATCTTTCCGGATATTTTTCAACATGCAACCAAGATGAGTTAAGTTTTCAATAGTTTTTCTAACACGATAAAGCCGATAATTGAAGCTTCCAGGAAACACTGTGTTACCAACAATGTGATGTGGAAATACTTTGTAGGGGTCAGACACGATATAAGGACCAGGCTAATTGCTATAGTTTCTAAACTCAGCGCTGGTAAAATTTCCTCCATCGCCATCTCCACTATATGTACCAACATCAATGAAGCGTAAATTATAATTGCCATCGCCACTTTAATGTTGTGTTAATGGCTACACAACTTTAAAGAGACATAAGTCGAGTTCAGAAAATAATCGAGGTCTCTTTGTCGCATCAGCATATCGAAAATCTCTCCTGCTCGCGGTTTTGGCTCGTAGGTTGAACTCACCATCTACCATAGTCGGTGCCTCGAATATTATTCCGGGTGACATAAATAGCAGCTACGGCGCCAGCTGCTCTTCGATGTCGGCTCATGTATTTTTTCAGATCGAATTTTTTTGACTACACCTAATCTGCAAACATAGAATAATTATAAGAAATTACAGATTCACTCGTTGAATTAATTCTTTTGAGCGTTTTGCTTTGTTTTTGTTTACATGTAAAGCTGTGACGCGAACGTTAGATTGTGATTACAAATCAACCGATTGCGTCAAGCAAATGTGTTAGTACAAAACGCAAGCAATGACAGCTGACGAGAAGCGACGCACAACGCGGCCACCTGGTCCCACCTTTATTACCGTCTCGCCACACAAAATCCTGCGCGATTTCTTGTAAAGTTCGTTTCATCGAACTCTGACGTTTTTGTTCTCTAAATGATCCAGCCTGACTAATTTTTTTTATTTTTGAATTTTGACTCGAAATCAATGCCAGAACGAATATCGTTTCGAATGTGATGAATATCAATTTGTTGCTTTTGATATTCAAAGTATAAATAACAGCGAAGTTATGAACCCCACTCAATGACGCATCCATTCATTCTGGCAAATTTGTTCATGCATCAGCGATATGAACAAAATGAACTCGTTTGTTATTGTCATCAATATAATGAGGGCAGTGTGTTTAAAGCTGCAAAAAGTCATTTACACTGGAATAAAATCATGTTCGTTACACGTGAATACTTGTTGATATTCTAAGACACTGCATTAGCCCCAAGTCGAACATCTGCCAAAGAATAACCGGCCAACTTACTTTATTCATTGATCCTGCCAAAGCCAGATTTCTCAAAGCAATCAACTCGAAAGTAGTTGAAGATCGCCCTTCGAGCATACTTTGGGATGCTCCCCAGGACATGCTTCCTTCGACTTCCGTCTTCTTTCGTATTAGAGCTAGATAAAAATAACCCACAAGAAAGGAAATACAGAGTATGGGAATAAATAAGCAGTGGCAGGATTATCGAAGTTAATCCACCTAATACAATTGGTCTCTTGATGCCGGTTTCGTGATGTAGAGATAAATGAGCCCTCGACTTTGGGGGGATAAGAAAGTTCGTGAATACTTTTAATAAGTTTTCGGTACCATGGTCATCTTCCTTGGGAGGGATTCCGGAAGAACAATTAAGCTGTTGAGTGGTGGTTCTTGTTCAATAATCAACTGACGTTTAGTTAGGGAATCTTTTACGGGTTTGGCTTCTGTGAATATTTTTCTTTGCACTGAATGCGAAAATCAATCTGGAATAGGCTCCATAGATATATGACTTATAATTGCGTTATTTTTTGATGAGGAGATAGACAATCAAATAAAGTTCGGATTAATGGCCATAACATGGCATTAACATAACAATGAGAAACTATTAAACTGAGCAACTGCCAATATTTAATTTCATAAATTTACATTCTATTCTACTGTTCGGTTGTCAACAACACATAATGTAAATGTAAATGATATTTGAAAAAATGTTAGTTGTTTATCAAAATAATATCAAAGCACAACAAGCATAAGAGTGTTTTACACTGAAAAAAAACTCTTTGGTTTAAGTTTGTAAATGCACAAATTGTTGTGCGAAATACTTTTTTCCTTTAACTCTTTGTGGCCGTATGTCTACACATTACCAATCCAGTCGTAAGGTGGCTCACAGCCACCATAGCAATGATCTATAGTAATTTTGTACTTAATTCAACAATGTATCAGTTTATACTTTTTTTCTAAACGAATCGTTCACCTTGTTCACGAATCAAATCGGAGTTTCGGTACTCAGTATCAAAAGTTGTCACCCATGCTTGGGGAAAGTCATAATGGAAAACTTCATGTATCTCAGCACTTTGTAAATGTTAAGAGCAAGGGTTTTTCTATAGGTTTTAGACGTTGAGCCCCGGAGCTGCCCTTGCTGCACTTTGCATTCAGCTCACTTCAAGAGCACTTGCACAATATCTGTGGCGGTACCAGCTCCCAAAGATACTTATTGTATAAATAGAAATAGAATAAAAATCGACTAGAAAATAGTTACATTTTGTAAAACATCCGAAAACAAACCGTATATACAGACATTTCATGTCAAACCGATATAGTGGTTCTCAGATTTTCGTGAAAAATTGTAGCTTTATTCTTTATCGCAAAATATTAAAGGGTGTGTCACATCAAATTGCATCACGGAAAAAACGCTGTAGAAATTCGCCCAGTAGACCGATCCTTTTGAAAATTTTAGACAGTAAAATAAAAACTATTAAACAACTTTTGGCATTTTCTTTTTATTCATACTTCGAGCCCAAGCCCGTATGCTCGCACCTTCCTCTTTACCCCGTCCATAAGGTTCTGTACAACGTCAGGTTGTTGTTTTTTTTTTAACAGAAATCCATTTTCTCTTGAAGTCCGCCTCCGATTTGACAACTTTTGGGTTCTTCCGGAGGGCCTGCTTCATAATCGCCCAATATTTCTCTATTGGGCGAAGCTCCGGCACGTTGGGCGGGTTCATTTCCTTTGGCACGAATGTGACCCCGTTGGCTTCGTACCACTCCAACACGTCCTTTGAATAGTGGCACGAAGCGAGATCCGGCCAGAAGATGGTCGGGCCCTCGTGCTGCTTCAATAGTGGTAGTAAGCGCTTCTGTAGGCACTCCTTAAGGTAAACCTGCTCGTTTACCGTGCCGGTCATCACTAAGGGGGCGCTCCGCTTTCCGCAAGAGCAGATCGCTTGCCACACCATGTACTTTATGGCAAACTTGGATAGTTTCTGCTTGCGAATCTCCTCCGGAACGCTGAATTTGTCCTCTGCGGAGAAGAACAACAGGCCCGGCAGCTGACTAAAGTCCGCTTTGACGTAGGTTTCGTTGTCCATTACCAGACAATGCGGCTTCGTCAGCATTTCGGTGTACAGCTTCCGGGCTCGCGTCTTCCCCACCATGTTTTGCCTTTCGTCGCGGTTAGGAGCCTTCTGAACCTTGTATGTACGCAGGCCCTCCCGCTGCTTGGTCCGCTGGACGAATGAACTTGACAAATTCAGCTTATTGGCGACATCCCGGACCGAACTTCTCGGATCACGTCTAAACTGCTTAACTACGCGCTTGTGATCTTTTTCACTGACGGAGCATCCATTTTTGCCGTTCTTCACCTTCCGGTCGATGGTTAGGTTCTCGAGGTATCGTTTTAGTACTCTGCTGACCATGGATTGGACGATTCCCAGCATCTTACCGATGTCCCGATGTGACAACTCCGGATTCTCGAAATGAGGGCACAGGATTAATTCACGACGCTCTTTTTCGTTCGACGACATTTTTCCAAATTTACGAAAACTTACAGTGAAGCATGGCCAACGTGATCTATACACTCTTATCTGATTATAAGCGAAAGCTGAAGATATAATCCCTAAAAATTAAATTTCTACAGCGTTTTTTCCGTGATGCAATTTGATGTGAAACACCCTTTACTCTGAGTCTTGTTGCTTGGATTCATGTGACTGAGCTGGTACAGTTTTCTCTCCAAATCCAATAAGCCATAACACATCTTAGCGTAAACGGCTACACTAAGAGTTTCAATATTTTGGTGATAGGAGCTCAATTGATGTTTGACATACGGTAAGCCAGCATACTCCATTATCTTGTATCCCTCTTCAAAAAAGAAAAACACAAAAGATCATTACTGAAATTGATACGTCTATACGACCCCAGTGATAATGCTACACCACTGCCTATCTCCGGCTCAGCTTCACGATCAGAGTGAGTGAGTATTAAGTCGGTTTTCCCACCAACACAATGCGAGAGGATATCTTTGTGAGCCGGTTGACAGTGTTGTGAGGATTATGTCGGATTTCGCATCACCTTTCCGATTATTATTATTTTGTATACCATTGCGGCTTCACGCGTAGTTGCCAATCCCGCTGTTGTGGGATTGCGAGCGTCATGCGTTTCTCGTACCGCAGACGACCCGACCGACACGTCTCGATACACCTTTTCATCGGACCCGATGGAACACACGTATTCAATTGATGTGTGAAACATACGGCAGACAGAAAATTTGAGCAACCTTACCTCACAATTTTGACAGGGCACGATTCGAATAGAACGCATAGAAGAAAACAGGAGCCCTCACATGGGGCAATTGTAGTTTTCAATGTTACACTCCTTTCTCTCTGGGCAAATCATCACATGTCTCAAACATGTAACTGTTATAACGAGGCTCCGCTACTGCGTGACAATATAATTCTCGCATGTGCTGTATGAAAGGACAACGATAGCAACATGGTAAACCCATATAAGCGAGCCTATCGAATCTTGAAACATCCTTGTATACAGAATGTCAATTGTAGCATAAATGAGCTAGGAGCGTACCTACTTATCCCGGTCGAGAATACTGATTCAATAGCACGGAATCAATGAAGTAGATTGAAGGGCAGAAATTAATTCAACTCATAAAGGATCCATTCCGCCATAAACGCAGCATGGTACTTACTGGGTCCAAGTCCGCGTGAGGAATGGCACAAATGGCTGATTCTAATTTGTTTCAGGAAACCCTTGGAGACGCTGATGGCTAGCATCTGTCTTTCCTGTTGGAAAACTCTATTAGTTAAGGATTGCGATACTGTGCCAAAATTTCAATAACCGGTTATTCGGTAATGAAAATTTCATTACCGGTAAAACCGGTAAATTACTGGTAAAACAATACTTTCAAACAAAACGATTTTCTTGAAGAAACGGCTTTTATTGATAATGATTAGTTTACAAGAAAACATTTTGCAGGATTTTGCCACTTAGTTTGTTGTTTAAATTGATACTAAGGGACACAAATAATGTTAATTTTGTCGTCTTCCAATCTAAATCGGATCTCATTAGGGGATATCAGGGTAAAACCGACACCCTAAGGATTTCCATATATTTCCAAGACCTTCCATGTTCCTCCGACTTCAAATCGTTACAGATCCTCTCTTCAACTATTCATGAACTATTCTACAGTATCTGTTGATTATTTTTGACGTAGGTTCAAACTTTCGAAAACGAAAGCGTTACGCCGGAGAACGAGAATTTGAGCGTTACTAGCTCCTAAACAACTGAACGAAATAGTATGATAAATAATATTCGACAGATAAAATGTCTACGCGTTATATGCTTGTTACTTCTTGATCCAAAAATATGTTTCAATAGCCCTAAAATTACTTTCAAAACAGGCTATTGAATTCACACAAATCGGTATATAAGCGAGTGCCGCTCGGAAATCCACCGGAAATCCATCCGGAATTGTAAAATAGATGTAAGCAGTGGGTATTGTTGTACTCGCTTGCGTATCTGGAAATTAGAATGTTTCCCTAACACAGACTTCGATACCATGGAGTCTGGGGGAATCAACATTGCAAAATAGATTCAAGCTGCGGGTACTTTTGTACTCGCTTGCGTTTCTGTGAGTCGGAATGTTTCCCTAACACAGACTTCAAAATCATGAAGCATGGGAAAATCGGCATTGCAAAATAGATGTGAGCTGCGGGTACTTTTGTACTCGCATGCGTTTCTGCAAATCGGAATGTTTCCCTAACACAGATTTCAAAACCATGGAGCCACGGGAAATTTGCATAGAAAATTAGATGCAAGCAGCGAGTACTATTTACTCGGATTGACTGTGGATTTGATATGGTATGATACGGTGTAGTGGATATGATTGAAATGGATATTATATTACAAATCGAAGAAATCACATTTATAAAAGCAGCGTTATAAAATCATTTATTTACGAATGCTGCAATCGATCGTCGTTATTGGAAAGTTGGAATTGTTGGGAAGGGGGTCTTATTTTCGCTATGTAATTTCGAGGAGGAATCCATTCCTTCTCAAGCGTTAATAGTCCTGTTCCGGATGAACGATGATTGCAATTGTCGGGGCTTGGGGAGTGGGTACTATTTGCGCTGAGTATTTCCGAGGAGGAATCGATTCCCCCTTTGAACGTTAATAATTCTTTTCTGGCTAAACGAAGTGGTATGATAATCACTTTATTTGAAAGATGAAACGTCTAAGATTTATATGCTTGTTACTTGTTGATTGCTAAGTAAGTCCTACGTCCACCTTGTGGTTATATCAAAGATATAACCCACTTCTAGTTTTTGAGTACAACATCGAACTCGACTAGAAAAACTGTTGTTTTTAGGTGAAATAAATGATAGTTCAGGTGAAATTTGACAGCCTGTCGAGTCAAAACCTTTAGAGAAACGAATGTGAACTTGTTACAATAAGCAGATGATGGACAAATTCCTATTTCTGGTCCGGAGTAAACACGAGAGTTTTGATTCCAGCTTGGGTGAGCAACCACGGGTCTTGTGCCGATGAGCGTTGAAGCTCTTCCAGGCTTTTTTGTTGACAAGCCCTGTTCAACGTTGGTTTTGGCTGTTTTATCTGTTTTATTTTAGCAGTTCTGTCGTTTTGTCTTCCGAATATAAACACAAGACATCTACAAAAGCAAGGACGCATTTTTCCTGTCAGTGGAACACAAACCAGGTGTCGGTTTTACCCTGACTGAAGGTGTCGGTGTTACCCCGAATGGGTTCGAAATTTCAAAACAACGTTTTCCATCATCGATAATCAACAAAACCACTTACCGTCTCACAAAATACAATGAACAATGATCTAAGATGAATTAGGCTCACAGAAGTATCGAATTTTCCAAAATTTTCCGACTAAAACACTTAAATTCCACTAGTGAAATTTTACACGGACTCGTGTTTGCTGTTGTGTTGTTTTTTTTTTTTTGACAGTAAAGCGACTTCCGCAGTTGTAGGGTGAATCGGAACGTAAAAAATGACAAGTGTGTACAGGGAATATCGGAAAATTTGCAAAAAATGTCTTCGAATTGGAAAAATCAGGAGGTGTCGGGTTTACACTGATTTCCCTTTACCGAAATTTCCGGAAGAGGAAGACGGACGTTCAGAGTCCAATGATGTAGGGCGTACAGTACGAGGAGTATCGAATACCATTGCCATATATTTGCCTCTGATGCCCTCTGTACGAAAACATGTCTGAGGATTTTCATCAATCCGTTTATAGACGTTGAGCTTGAGCTGGACGTTTATACCTTTGATTGCTGCAATCGTCCTTGATGCTCAACAGATTCTGCATCTTCCAGTGGGTTTTTTCCCTCCTGTTATGCAGCTACTGAACCAATACCATAATCGTCAAATTTAATCAAATCACGAACGATTTAAAACGCCTGCTTGTTTAATGCAGTCCGTGAAGTTTGATAGAAGACGCCGAAGTCATCATTAATTGTGCCACTACCACGAGCAGAAACGATTCCAAAACATGCATGGTAAGAACATCTGCTAAACATCCCTGCAACTCATTTCTGAATATACAGCTTTTGAACAAGCATAATGCAAACTCCAGAAATGTTTCGCTAAATAAATTTATTTCTATGACTCAACGCTCTGCTGCATCAAGCAACGATGAAGATGGATGAAGAACGCAAAAGAACACGTGCCCCGTAATCCTCTCCTTGCGCGAATATGAGTTAAAATCAATATCATAGTTTGGCGTAGTTCTTTTTCCTCATCACTCCATCAGAACTCTTGGATGGTCCGACTCCATGCTGATAGAGATACTCTGCGGCAGGCATGCCAAGCATCCAAACGAAGAAAAGTTTCACAGAAAAAGCGAACAGCGGTGGGAATGCACATCAACTCTTCCCCGTGCCTTTCGAAGAAAATTATAAGAGGAAAACGGAATACGAATAGATTTCCATCGAACGAAGATTAATTTATCTTCATTATAATTGGACGCAGAAAGGCTGCATACAATTCTGCTGTTGGTGCGATCATTTTCACGTGAACAGGAACAGGCTCGAAATCGCAACCGTGGAGTAGCTGCGGGTGGGGCAGGAAACTTCCCCACCCACTTTGCATTCGTACCCAAACGATATGCCACAGATGACTACGACAGCATATGATGGCACTTCACAACACTGTTTGTAGTTACAGGAGTGCACTCCTGTTGTGTTTTCCTTAATGTTTCCTGCTCCTGGGAATGGTTCGGAGCGAAAGTGTTCCCCCGAACATGCCTGCCTGCCAACTGAAGCACGGTATGCATCCCGTGTACTACAATTACTTAGCCGGGCGTTCCCAAGGTCGACGGATGACTCTGTGACTCCCAGCGGGAGGGGCGAAAAGTGTTCCAAGTGTACTTAGGAATTCTTCCCCCTTAAGTTGTCACCCAGGCAAAAATGAATGCATGAATATTAATGGAAAGAAAACAGAATATATCTCGAGCATTTGTGAGTATGTGATTCGTACTGACGGAAGCTGTTCCGTAACTGAGACATTAAATGTACGTGTTAATTTAACATCATATGCCATCACGGCGGGACTAACAGGATGAGAAGTTCGGCACGTGGTGAAATTTCAAAGTTTAGCTGCTCTTTGGGATGGTTACGAGAACTTTCGATACTAGTGTTTGGAGGGGTAAAAAATCACTCATGAAAAGAATGTATTATAAACTCAGTTTCCATGTTTTAGAAGCTTTTGTGCAAAGCAATTTTTGGTTATTTGATTTTGTCACATGAACCATAACACGTGTCTTTTTCTCAGTGTAATGCTCGGTTATTTATTCCTATGTATTGATTATCTTTGTCTTCAAAATTGACCTTTTCAGGGATAATATAACTCTGCCAGCACCTTTTCAGTCTTCGAAACACTTCCGAACCTAGTTCCTCAGAAGGACTCAGAATCATTGAACGATTTTGATAAGCGTCTTTAATAATGACTACTCTTTGAGTTTTTTTTTTATCTTTAAGAACCATATTTTATCATTAGTCATCTGAGAAGCTCAGATCATTACTATCTCTAATGTCCCTTCGTTTTAAAGCTGTTGCGGCTAAAAATGTGTATGTATGTGTATGTGTGCGTGTTCTCGCTCCTTACAGTCCCCTTATCCACAAATGCATGAAAACGAAGAGTACGAATCATTCATTCCAAGGGTGCGCATAGTACTTTGTTATTTCGGTTCGATTGGTCATGAATTTTATTCCGAATTTTCTCAACGCTTTCATCAATCGGAAAGGGAGAATGGCTGAACGTATCAATTTAAACGTTTGACGAGGTTTTAAGGATACATTAGGCTGAAAATTAACCCACGAAAAGAGGTATTTGCTTTCCTATTCACAAAACTGTGGTAGAATTTCCTAAATACTTCAAACTTGTTGTTTAAACTTTTTTTAAATTGATGTGATTTTTTTTGGTTCAAAACATCAATTCGGTTTTGTACATAATTTTTCAGAGTTTTCAAAACAGTTTTTTTTTATTTGCTGTACGATCGATATTCCTTGAAGTATTCGTAATCAAAGACGAAAGGGTAGATTCAAAATCGATCAAAAATATCTCTGTTAAACTGCCCATGAACGTTCAATATT
Organism: Toxorhynchites rutilus septentrionalis; assembly: GCF_029784135.1. NCBI lineage: Eukaryota > Metazoa > Arthropoda > Insecta > Diptera > Culicidae > Toxorhynchites > Toxorhynchites rutilus. Next base: position 320,277,829 of record NC_073745.1, on the reverse strand, counting down.
GACCCTAGACGAAAAATTATATTGCACAAACCAAAATATTGCGCAAAAATACTGAACGTCTGTGGGCCGTTTTATACA